>NW_010146494.1:11683-39892 GCF_000699245.1 Pterocles gutturalis
TCACATTTAGCACACTAAACCCAGGCATTCTTTTCTTTCCTACTGTCAGAGCAAATGTAATTTTAATGCTGTGATCAAATTTTCCTTGTCTGTAAGAAAGAGTTTGATACAAGATATTTGAAAGTTAGCTGTAACTTTCTGCACTTGAAAACTGGTGGCTATGATAGATATGGTAAGGCTGTTTGAATACCTGCTGCATGTGAATTGAAGCTTATGCCAGTTAGGTTGAAATCCCAAAATATAAGCAATCGTTTTCCCCCTCTACAGCATAGATAAAAGTTTGAGAAACCAACATCCTCTTCTCTAGTGTGATTTGATGGCTTGCAGTAGACACCCTCTAATATCTACTATCTTATACTTCATATGTTAGAATACTCAAATGTTCAAGACGATTCCTTCCAAGCTATCAGCGATTTGGAAACAGGCAATGCCGTGTATGACACCAAATGACTCTCCCAAGCAGTTCTTTTTAAAGCGTTCATACTTACTGATTTTTCACATTAAGTCACAGAGATCATGTTATCAAGTTCTAATACTGCCCAATAGGTCACAGCTGTGCTCCTAAGTGAGAAGCTCCCATGTATCTAATATTTTATCCAAGATCATGCCTTCTTGGGAATAAGCATTTAAATGTTCTGTTGTAAATTTGTGCCCTTTGATGCCTCTCAACTAATTTTGTTCTCAACACCTCAAATCTGTGCTAAGCATATGTTCACTTATTTAACACAAAACAAGTTATGGTTTGATCAAAGGCAAGTTACTGGCTTCATCAAAGGGGAAACAGATGAAATTTAATAGTTTCTGATGCATGTGGGGTCGGGCTGTAGCATCTAATGATCTCTTTCTATCATGATCCCTGGAAGTAATTGGAGTAATAGCCACCCATTTTCTAGTCAGGAAGTTAACTGAATTTACCTTTCACTTAACACCTCACTGTAGGTTCTTTCTATGGCTTGAGCAAATTTTGCTTGGTGTAGAAGTTATTTAAAATGGAATCACTTTGCTAAAATCTCTTGTGATATTTTGGTATTCTTTTAACTTTCTATATTTTACTCTGTGCCAGTCCTCGCAGTCCTCACTGAGAACTCCTACTAGCATGGATGTGAGTAAACAGAGATTTTTAGAGTCCCATCTTTAATGAGAAGCCTCCTTCTTAAGATGGTGAGAGCAGAAATTCCGTAAGATGAAGACAGAGCTAGAGCCAGACATCTGACTGTGTAGATGAAGGATCAAGAAACCACAGATAGAGATGAAGGGTCTGCTACCTCTATTTCTATAAAAACTAAGCCAGGAAAAGTTGCTTTGTGACTTTTAGGTATAATCTTCCATAGTAACTACTTTATAAAAACTCTTACTCAGAAAGTTACAAATATATAAATTGTAAAATGAATTCCGAGCTCCTAGCAATTTAGAATAATATAGAAACTTAAGCTATAATATTTATGATGAAATAAACCATTGTCAATACATACTCCCAACCCACTAACCCTCACAGATATTTTTCTAAAAGCCTCCATTATTTGTTTCAGAACCCTAATAAATAGGGGAGATTACTGAATTTCATCTTAGTGTTTATTTACTGTGTACACTAAGTGCTATTAATATATATCGTCAATTCAAAAGTTCAGTCTTTTGAGCAAACATGCTACTTTGAACTTCAGCATTTTTCTGTGTTGACAGCACTGACCTTTATCAAACAAAGAAACTTCATTAAAATGAAAATTAAATATTTGGGATGTTAAACTCACAGCAAAGAGAGCCTGACTTACTGAGAACAAAGCACATTTAATTTCAGGTCTTTGTTGGCAGTGATTATTTTGTGCTGTTGATAAATTGAACATAAGCTTTGGGCGAGCAGAGATGCTGACACACTAGAACAGGGACGGCACGTGGCTCTTCCCAGCACTGGCGAACCACCGCTGGGTCAGGTAAGGGAGCCAACAATGTGTACCAAGGTCTACATCCTGTCCTCCGCAGCAGCAGTTAGGAACCTGTGGAGCACCATATTGCTTGTATCTTTCCCATGGTGGTAAAATGATGTATGTCACTCATCGACCTGTCTCCATTGTGGTGGTTGCTCACTGTCAAAGCTAGCCTGGGGAACATCCTCACCTCTCGCTTGTAGCTCTGTCCATGCTGCAGACCAGACTTCCTAGCTCATGTGTGGAGCCCAGAGATACAGAGCTTGTGGCTGAAATGTTCTTCTGTCACCCGCCCCCCATCCTACTTGTCTGCTCCACCTAGGGATCATGGAGTCTCCAGCAAGTGCCTGAAGAGATCATGGGCAGAATCTAACAAGCAATGTTCTGGCTCGTCTCAAGAAACCACCCACTGGGATGGTCAGATTCACAAGCCAGAGCAGCTCACTGATTCAAGGGGAGGAGAGATGAACTGCTACAGTACTACAGAGGTCACACCTGCCATGCTTTGGTGGGTCTGAGTACACCTGAGAGTAGAGTGTCTGGAGTCACCTTGAACTTATCCACACACACGTACACACACGGTGGTGATCACTGCACGGCACTGAACCGGAGATCTGCAATGATTAACTGATAGTGTGTGTGTGTGTGTGTGTGTGCGTGCACACGTGTGGGAGAATAATTTTGAGGGCAAAAGGTCATCTCCACAGCGCTTTCCCAAAGCCAGAGTGAGTTCTGCAGGAACAGAAACACGTGTTTAGAAATACGTAATTTAGTGAGTTTCAACCAGGAGATGAGTTAGTTCCTCTGGTGACACTGTAATTTGTTAGTGCTTTCTCCCTTTGCCTGCAGAGCTCCAGGTTTCAGGTATGAGAAGGGGGACTGAAATTATTTACAAGCACTTAGCACCAGGAGAGCTAAGAAGTACAAAAGGGCAGAAAAGGTGAAAGATAGACAGTAGATTGCTATTTACAAGCATTTTAATGCACTCTCTGTAAAATGTCTCATGTAAGCGCAACATAACCTGAAAATATTTTTGCTCAGGTCCAAAGCTGCAGATAATTTTCACATACATTCAGTGTTATATGCTGACCAGAAATTCACAGAGGGTCATATTTCAAGCATTAATCTAAGATCTAAGTGAACTAGAAACTTTTTTCTTTTTTTTTTTTTTTTTTTTGTGTGTATGGAAAACATTTAGGACACTTTCTGGAGTTCAAGAATATAGACTCTGTAGATATAGTCAGAAGTCCCTTAAGATTGATTGCACACAACATGCTCTTTGGATTATACCCTGAGGCAGAACTAGTCAGAAGAAGGCAAGGAACCTAAACACTGAGATGTTCTTTGAAGCTTAAAGTTTAAGCGAAATGTCCTTATAGAGTCATTATGTGTCCACAGAAATAAAGAAAACAAAAATGAAGATTACTACTCCTTAGCATCCTTCAAGTCTGTGCTACAATGGTTTGTTTTTTTATAAGGAGAAGAAATGGCCACTGAAGCAATTAACTTAAAAAAAAAGGGATAGTTCAACGAAATATATAAATGGGAATCCTTATGTTGGTCCTTTCTCCTGCTTAGCAAGCACATTTGGTCTCTGATCCACTAATCCTATATTGACTACTTTAAATGCTGAATATATTAGAGAGAACATCCTGGGGATTTTTCTCTTACATGAGCACATATCTGATTGGATTCTCAGGGCTTGGATTCATTCGCTGCACATGTAACAGGAGATTAAATGTACCAAGGTCTGTCCTTTGGATTTAAGCCTGGAAAAGAATGGTGTGCACATAGCTTCCAAGATGAAATGACTGTGTTCAAACTACCTGCTTGGAAGTTCCCTGGGTCTAACTCCTAAATGGCACTGGGGAACGGTTTGCTGCCATGTAAAACCAAGCCAGGCATGTCTATAGGATTGCACGCTAATGCTGGTTCTCTAATGTTGAATATAGGGGTAGAGGTGTGCCCTTCGAGTCAGCTGACAGTCCAGGCTCTATTGCCTCTTCTTGGCTGTTTGAAGGAGATATGGAGTTTTGGCTGAGGTTGGGCCATCATGGACATAGAAGAGGACATTGTGAGGGCTGAGGTTGTGCTGTGTGGTTGATCACTTTAGACTGTGCAACCTGACGTTAATGTATTAGTGAACTTGAGTGTCAGTGTCTGGGTGTTTCTCTTGTACTTCCAAATTTGCCTTGGAAAACAATTAAGAATTCATTTATATCTGGCGCTTATTATGATTCCCATTTTTTTTTTTTAGTTTTGTCTTCATGTAAGTCGTGATCTCTCAGATCAGAACTCACCTTCTTGAATATATGAAGAGGCATCTAG
Source organism: Pterocles gutturalis (assembly GCF_000699245.1). Lineage (NCBI taxonomy): Eukaryota > Metazoa > Chordata > Aves > Pterocliformes > Pteroclidae > Pterocles > Pterocles gutturalis. The sequence continues at coordinate 15,934 of NW_010146494.1, forward strand.
CAGTTCAGGGTGAGATTCCTTTCAAGTTACTCAGGAGATCCTGGCTGCTGGATGGAGAAGTAAATGCCTACTTAGACTTCCTCTCCTTTTTAGTCTGAACAGTCATCAGTAATTTTTGGTTTCTTTAAATAAGTATAGCAAGCTTCAAAACCACCTCTGTTTCTAAACTGAAGATTAATAGGTAATGAATGGCTTTCCCCACAAATTTTAGCGCTAAGGGCTGAAACAGAGTACTACCAGGAGGAAAACTAACGAAATAAATGAACAAATTTGTTTGAGCAGTATAAAAAATGGTTTATGAATATGATTATCCTTATCTTTGGGATTAAAATGTCAGCTTTTATTTTTCTTAATGTACAAATAACTCTAAGTAGAATTCTTTGTACTGTGATTTTCTATTCACTTTCTTCCACTTCTGGGAGAGGAGGAGAAAGATTATTTTAAAAATAATTGAAATTTCTGAGCTGACCAGAGGACCTTAATCAAGAAACTCACTGCTCCTCCGCCCTTAACATGAGAGATTTTTAATAGCTAAATATGTCACTATTGTTAAATGTTCAGTTCTGCCTTCCAGTACTGATTTACATACAGAGGATGCAGAAAACACTATGCCAGAAAATGCTCTAACAGAATAAAGACATCTGAGTAAAAGAACCTCTTTAATTTTAAAAATGTATATAATGTTAACTTTATATGCAGACTGACAAAGGTGGAGGGCACACAAAGCATAAATGTTAAGTATCTGTCTTGAAGATATCTAGAACTGAAGTAGTGATCTCAGAAGAGCTTGCAGGATGGCTGCGAAGTGAGAACATCTTTTTTGTTTTGAGGTATGTATTTTTGACATCTAGGTTACAACAAAAGGAATTCCACCATTAAAATGGTTGTTTTCTTATGCTTGCCATAAAGGAACCTAGATAACTAATGCAAATGGAGATGTCTATCTGATGACTATCTGCCTGTCACTGAATCCCTGAAAAAAATAAATTTTCTCTTTTTCGGACTTTATCCAAATTGTCTTTTAATGTCTTATTTCCTACAATAGCAACAGATAATATTATAGTAACCTTATCTGTTAATGCTTTATGCGATCATTAAGAAATGGTCCTAGCTCATTTAGTAGCATGGAAATAGAGGAAAAAAAAATCATTAAAACGGGAAGACCCAAAATAGCAAAGTCCATTTTTTCCTTACACTTTTCACTTCTTACTTTGAAACTGTGATATTCTTTTTCTTTATTTATAATGATTGAAATATGAGAAAAAATAAACATTTTTCTCTGAACGCAATAGAGTAGCATTGCTTATTGCAAAAATAATATTATATTCTGACATACTCTGCATTTACTCTAGCCTTTTGATTCTGAGCATCACTGTGTTTTTGAAGCCTCTTTTCCCTGTTTGTTAGTTTGGTTCACAAACTAACTGATGCACACAAAGTAGACTCAACCCACATGTGGGGAGGGGACATTCTTTCTAGGAGACATTATACCTAATCTGAACTAAAACCCATGGAGAGTGTATGGCCTGAACTGTAAAGGTTTCAATATACACATAGGTGTCTATTTCACTGCATTACTTCCCAGTGTGGATTTATGTGGTTCTTTCATATGTAAATTAAAAGATACTAAGGGTGGGTTAGAGGTTGTTTTTGTTTTGTGTTGTTTTTTAAAGTTAGGAGTACCACTGTAGTGACAGATTCTGCAAAATAGTTCCAGTGAGTTACCATAGTAAAAAACTGCGTTAAAAAAACAGAAGATATTTTGGAAGTTTGTGTCTCGGGAAGACAAAATATTTTGCTCTTGCAAACATTGATGAAAGTCCGACTGATATGTTGGAACAATTAATAGTCATAAAAACAATATGCTGGTTATAGTTTTATAATTTTGGAATAGCACTGTGGTTTAAACTTCGGTCTTAGATGTTACAATGTACTCCATAATTAAGATGAAACAGTACTTTGTGTAAAAGATACATGTATAGAAGAGTATAAATTAGCTGCTTTATTACACTGGTAATGCAACTGGCAGCACATTTGCCTGTTACATAAATATAGAGAATGCAATCAGTTCATATAGCCAAGGAGCTTTAAGGTTGCATCTGCCTTCATAGTTGCATTTCTTTCTTGATTTTCTGAAAGGTGGGAGGTTTCTGGTTATAGAAGAAATTATTAATACAGACTAATGCAATTAGTAATGTGCTGCACTCTGTATATCTATTATAACATCTCCATCATAGCAAATGCTTTTTATTGAAAAAATGTGATTATATAACCCATCCTTCTTTAATAATAACTTTTGCTTCTCTTGTATTAGTTCTGTCACTGCTAACATTTGGAATGATAGAGCTCTTCTCTCAGGGAAGTTAAAACTTGTAACAACCTTACAAGTTCAGACATGCGTGGGTCTTTTCTATCCTAGGCAACATCAAAGAGCAGCATTCAGCAGAAGCCATTCAGCTTGGCTGAGAGGGGCTTCAGATGACTTTTGTGGCAAGACTGACTGCTCCAGACCAAGGAAGTTGGTTCCTTTTTCATGTGGTTAATGTGGCACCCGAGCTTGTAGATACAGTGTGACAGATCTAAGATAGCTTTGGACTTTTGTTGATTTCTAATCTTCCAGTAAGCAATGGAACTTTTTGCTTTAGAGTGATTTTCTTTTGTTTCTGTTTCTTTTGGGAACATTTCGAGAGAAATACACATGCAATCAGTAGTTCCAGTTTTCCTTAACCATAAAATTGATAATGCTACCACTGAAGTCTATGCCACTAAAGTGAAGGAACAAGTTTTCTTTGAAGACATTTTGATGAAGGATGTGAAGAAAATTTCCACAGTACATATATCCCAAATAGCAGATGTAATTCTGTGGACAATAGATGATTTTGGCACATATCCTCTATTTAAAATTAAACAGGTTTTGTCAATATGTAGATAGTAAATCTGCATTTACAAAGCAAGCTTGCGTATCGAGAGCTCCTCTCTATCTCCCTTTCAAAATTCACAGAAACAAAATAGCCAGATTTCTTTCTTACAGAATCCTTTACAGTTTACATGAGACTCCATTTTGCAGAAAACTCAGACGTAACATCACTTTGTTCCTGATGAGCAGGCTTTGCAAAGCAGACTGCCCATTGCATGAAGGGTTGAAAAAAGGGAGGAAGTCTCTCTGTAGAGAGACTCCTTCTCAACTGCTATACCATAATAATTGCCATTTTATCAGTGAAATATCTGAGAGCAACCCTCATCAAAATGACCTTCTCCTTTTTTGACATAAGTGTGTGTTTTACCACTGAATTCAATAGAAGCAATTATAAATATTCAGAAAGGGATTCACCTATCTGATCTCCAACATCTACTATATAAACCTCGATAGTGAGTCCTGTTATCATAGAATTATAGAATCATTTAGGTTGGAAAAGAGCTTTTAGATCATCGCATCCAACTCTTCACCTTACACTGCCAAGTTCATCACTAAACCATGTCCTGAAGCACTGCATTTACAGATCCTTTAAATATCTCCAGGGATGGTGACACCACCACTTCCCTGGGCAACCTGTTCCAGTGCTTGACAACCCTTTAAATGAAGACATTTTTCTAACATCCCATCTAAACCTCCCCTGGTGCAACTTGGGGCCATTTCCTCTTGTCCTAGCATTTGTTACTTGTGAAAAGAGATGGACACCCACCTCGCTACAACCTCCTTTCAGGTAGTTGCAGAGAGCGATCAGGTCTCCCCTCAGCCTCCTTTTCTCCAAACTGAACAACATCAGTTCCCTCAGCTACTCCTTGTGGTCTAGAGACTTCACCAGCTTAATTTCTCTTAGCTGGACACTCTCCAGCACCTCAATGTCTTTCTTGTAGTGAGGGGCCCAAAACTCAAGACAGTTATTTGAGCTGTGGCCTCACCAGTGCTGAGTACAAGGGGACAATCACTTCCCTAGTCCTGCTGGCCACACTGTTTCTGATACAAGACAGGATGCTGTTGGCCTTCTTGGCAACCAGGGCACACTGACAGTTTATATGCAGCTGGCTGTTGACCAACACCCTCAGGTCCTTTTCTGCCAGGAAGCTTTCCAGCCACTCTTCCCCAAGCCTGTAGCGCTGCATGGGGTTGTTGTGATCCAAGTGCAGGACCTGGCACTGAGCCTAGTTGAACCTCATATAATTGGTCTCGGCCCATTGATCCAGCCTGTCCAGATTCTCTACCCTCAAGCAGATCAACACTCCTGCCCATCTTGGTGTCACCTGCTGGCTTATGGAAGGTGCACTTGATCCCCTCGTCCAAATCACTGGTAAAGTTTTTAAACAGAACTGGCCCCAATACTGAGCCCTGGGGAACACCACTTGTGACCACCTACCAACTGGGTTTAACTTCATTCACCGCAACTCTTTAGGCCCGGCCATCCAGCCAGTTTTTTCCCCAGTGCAGAGTACATCAATCCAAGCCATGAGCAGCCAGTTTCTCCAGGAGAATGCTGTGGGAAACAGTGTCAAATTTGATTCCAAATACAAGCAATGGAGGAATAGAAACCTACTAATGTAATTAATTTGATGGGTGTTGAACTTCTGTTTTGGGATAAGTGGAACTGCCCCTGGAAATGTCTGTTCCTTTCTATTTACTGTAAGATGGACACAGATAATTGGATTAGATGCACAGGTCTGTTACAAATGCATACTTTTTTTCAGATTAATTTCATTTCTGCTTCCACTCACTGTACTTAGTAAAGCTAAAGGGTCAGTCTGGAGAAAAGGTTCTGTCTTACCTATGAATTGTGGGAGAGGAGATTGAAAGAGAAAAACAGTCTGTGTAGGAGAAAAGATTGAATATGCTGACTGAGATAACAGCGCAGCATATTTCTATTTTCTGCCTGCATGCCACAAGCTTTCCATCTGATGACCTTTTAGGAAGCGTTCATTGTTTTTTTTGAAAATAGCATGGATTCTGAAAGTTTAAATATGAAGGAGATTATTAACATTATTATTTTGCTGTAGCTATGATAGAATGCAACAGGCAATGAGAACAAATAGGAAAAGATGGTGTGAGAGGGTACTAGGGGCTTCCTGTCTTTATTAGCTAGTCTTAATCATTATGTGCATTCTCTGTGTAGCCATCTATTCAAAAGTTAAGCTAATGACATGAATCCTTATGCAGCCATAACCACTTAGTCAGTTATCATTTGTTCTAGCCCTCATCCAAAATTCCTTTCCTAAGACTGTCAAAGAGTAGTAATTCACTACTCTTAAACCCATACAGAATATATAATAAAGGATACTAATAAGGTAAAGTGAAAAATAATAACACTACAATGGGAAAACAAAGGAGTAGTATATCTAAATACTTAAATGACAAACAACTTACATTAACCCATTTCTGGAAATAATATTTGATTGCCAAAATTCTGATGTTCTGATGTAAAATATTCATTATCCGTATCTTTTCCCTTACCAGTCCAACAAACTCCACTCACAGTTTGTGAACGGGACAATCTCAGAATCCCAAAAGACATTTAAGCAAGTCCCTTGGCTCTGTATGAGTTCTCTGTATTGAATAATATGAAAAAGCTGCTTTGCGTCCCCTTGCATGACAAAGTCCTCCTGACAGCAGGGTAGCCTAGTGATTAACATGCAGAAAAGCGTCCTCACCATCATGTGGAAGCTCCTCTTCTTTTCTCTTTTAGTTCTGTTATGCACACACTGTTCTCATGTTCCAGTAACTTCAGAAATTTCCGTGAAAAAAATTAATACATCAGCTTTCCTGTACCTCTCTGCTTTCCTCTGTTTGATAACAGATGGGATCAAACTCTTTTTTTCTTTCTGGGCTGCTTAGGCTTCTAAATGCACCTGACAGACAAAAAAGGTCCATGGTCATTCTTTCTCCCATTTCCTAACAAAAAGGAGTACAGTGCTCCCTACTCTCCAGTACTGCTATGTTTATGCATATATAGTTACATATTCCAAGTATATAGTTTATTAACTCAATAAATTGAGTTGAAAGAGGAAAAAGCATGAGGAATTAGGAATAAGTAATGTTAGCAGAAAGGCTGACTGAAAGAGTTGGAAGGCTGAGCTTGGAACCGGGAGTGTTGATTTCAACAAACTTGAGAGTCAAGGATAAATTTTGGTCTTAAGGCAAACACAGGAATACAATACAGGACTATTGGCTCATTTTTCCCTATCATTTTGCTTGTGAGTAGTTATGATTTTAGCCAATTAGAGGCAATATGAACAAGACTTCCTTTTCTTGTATCCAGACAGTGGTTAAATATCTATAGCAAAATCTTAACTTTAACCAGAAAGTTCATGTCTTTGAAAGACAGAAAAGTGTGCTAATGATGCTGTATCCCAGGTATATCCTGAGCGCATAATAAAATGACATCTTACTGGACTGCAAATATGTGATCCTTTTCCATAAATCCTTGATAGAATCAGCTTAAAAGGATAAAGTATTATCTTATTCTGTTTTGGTGTATTGTCACTCTTCAGTTATAAGCTTGAATTGCTAATTAATAAAAGCATATTGAAATTTTAGGCTGAAAAGCCACCCTTTGATTGATTTTGTTGCTAAATGCTATGAGTTTGACAGACAGCATACTGGGGAGGTGGGAAGAAGTAACAAAGTGTTTATATTCTTTAGTATTTTCTTCAAAAATTATAGACAGGACTTTTAATGTGTGCCTCTAACTGGGAGTTCAATCCAAGTCAACTGTCTTGCATATATTATTAGAGTAGAACCAAGGAATTTTTATTGTTAATGGAAGAGAAGAGTAATCACAAAAGAGAGGCTGAGAAATATCTTAAGGAGCAAAATATTCCAGTCCACCTTAATTGTTGTAATTAAGGTTCAGTGAGGAAATTAATTATAGCTGGGCTCATGAGATGAGACAGAGCTAACATCGTAGCATTCATCCCACCTTCACTCCAAAAATTTCCAGCAATAGAATCTATTAACGTTTTCTGCAGTATACTGATAATATGCAGCTTCCATTTGCATTTCCCCTTAAGACTGTTTCTAATTCACTTTAAAGATCATTAAGGAAGCCTGTGATTTTAAAATGTGTATTCATGTTTATTGCTGTTAATTATTTAAGTAAAATCAATAATGTTTTTCTTGTTCTTTCTTTGCATACATGTTCAATTCTGAACATCAGTGCTCCTTGCAGGACAGGACATCTACTGAGTTGCTTAGAATAATTTTGATTTCTATACCCAAGAGGGATCTAATGATAACAGATGTAGCCTCCTACTCTTCAGACCTAATGTTTTCAGGATGAAACAGTAGCCCTGTTTAAGTCAACACATGGATTAGTTAAATCATGTAAAGCTGCTATATGATCCATTCCGCACATACTATGTGTCGACATTTTGATCTAAAGAGTCAGCTAAGGTTTCTGCAGTGTTCCTGTGGGAACTTGTTCAGTATTTCTGGCCAGAAGATGCTGAAACTTTTTTCATTTTATAAAATGGCTTAGTTGCTAGGTTAACTACCAATCTCATAATAAACTCAAATGGAGGTCATATAAAGAGAGAGTGAGATACAGATTGCTTACAGATATAGATTACTTAACTGATTTAACTACGACTAGAAGGGAACTCACATATGTAAACTGGGGTTACCCCTGAAAATAATTAGTAATAGTCTCTAAACTGAGGGCTCTTATAATGTGAACACTGATCTGTGTTCAGTCTACTATCGACTTTAGACTTCCTTCATTATTCTGGGCCAAATTCACAAAGTAATTTAAATGTGTATGTTCCAGTGCAGATTCCTAAACCGAGATTTAGGCATCTGTACTGATTTTGGTTGGGATAGGGTTAATTATTTTCATAGTAGCTAGTATAAGGCTATGTTTTTAATTTGTGATGAAAACAGCATTGATAATACAGGGTTTTTTGTTATTGCTGAGCAGTGCTTACACACAGTCAAGAAATTTTCTGCTTCTCACACCACCCCACCAGTGAGTAGGCTGGGGGTGCACAAGAACCTGGGAGGGGACACAGCCAGGACAGCTGGCCCCAACTGACCAAATGGATATTCCATACCATATGGCATCACGGCCAGCATATAAAGCTGGGGGAAGAAGAGGGAAGGCGGTTACATTCAGAGTGATGGTGTTTGTCTTCCCAAGTCGCCATTATGCATGATAGAGCCCTGCTTTCCTGGAGATGGAAACACCTGCTTGTTGGTGGGAAGCAGTGAATGGATTCCTTATTTTTCTTTGCTTGCGTGTGAGGCCTTTGCTTGACTTATTAAACTGTCTTTATCTGAACCCACAAGTTTTCTCACTCTTCTGATTATCTCTCCCATCCCACTTCGGGGTGTGAGTGAGCGGCTGTGTGGTGCTTAGCTGTGAGCTGGTTTAAACTGCAGCAGGATCTCTGAGATCCTTGAAACTCCCTGTTCTTAAACTACCCACATTTGATATCTTAAGTGCTACGAAGGTCTTAGGCACCCAAGTAATCTAAATTCCACTTAAGTGTATTTATGTTACCTTCAGTAGGTGTGAGAACTTACTTTGCTGGTACTGAACAGAAACACAGCTACCCAAGCCTTGACCTTCTTACCTTATTTAGCCTGAAACCCAGAAACTTAAAATTAAGCTTCCAGTTGCCTAGAATACCTTTGGACGTGGTTTTGAAATGATGGGTTTGTGCCTAGGTAGTGGGAGGGGACATCTACTTCTTAAGCCAGAAATATTAATTTCAGTTAGCAGGAAATGTTTTGGGTGGGAAGAACATATATTCTCTCTGGCCTTCCAGGCCAAAGACTACAATATGGCTGGGTAAGATGGGAAACAAAATCTGTATAGAACAGAGAAGTGAGAGGGGTCTGGAAAATGAAGATACATATGAGGAATGTCCTGAGACGGGATATCAGGTTTCGCAAATGAACACTCCAGCCAGGAACCTGTAATGATGCTCACTTTTTCCTCAGCCTCAGGAACATAATAGCGATACACCCACTCAGTCTGTGTGTATTATGAGTCATGCGTTTTGTGAAAGACAGCACTGGCGTGCCTTAAGTCTCCAAAAACAGGGGGAAAAAAAGCCCATGGCTGAACTATGTTTTGACCTAGAATAGATGCATCTCTTCAGCATTTTCTATTGACTCATTTAGGTACATAATTTTTCAGTCTATTAGATTCTGTGAATGTTTTTCTTTGATACAGAGGTTTTTGTTTATTTTTTCCCTGTTCTTTTTAGGAACCTGACCACTGAGTTTAAGGCAGAAGATTTCATTTGATGACAAGAGAGCCAAAATGTTTGCTACTGAAAAATTTATCAGTGTGACACTGGTACCTTAATTTCTCACAGTTACAAAAAACAATTGAGACATTATGACAATGAGGACAATGGGGGAAACAGTAGCTAAAGAGAAAAAAAAATTTTGCTCTGCATTCATTGTGTTTCTCTGTTCTGGCATGATGGAAAATTAAAGAAAAATTTACGTAGACTCATGCATAAATTGGTATTTTTTTGACAATAAGTCCTATTATTTGGTTTATTTAAAGTATGCAACTTTAAAAATAGAGAGTTCAAACCTACAAAGTACAGACTGTTGTCTAAGGGCTGCTTGACTTCTACTGACTCAAAGGGAACTGACATCTTTTAGCTTCACACTGATTTTTTTGGTTCTTATGTGAAAATTTTTAAAGCTGTCTAAGATCCTAAATCTCATGAGATCAAAAAAACCTAAATAGCTTTAGGTATATGGACTTTAGGCTTAAGTTAAGTTCCAACTTACAGTAAATAAAAACACCGATCCTTTCCTTGGGGGGAAAAAAAAATCACATATCTTTTTCAATTATTTAATGTATATATTTCAGCCTGGTTCTTCACTAACCAGAAAGAATCTCTCCTCATAGGTTTTGTTGCTGCCTCGAGTGGAGATAGATTTTTAACAATGAAATTAATATATAATAGCATTGAAATGTAACTCAACTTACTTTCTCATCAAACATAACAGAAAGCAATGGAGCTGGGAATAATGAAATTGTGATCCTCAGCATTCTTGAGGTTTCAAGTACAGATGCTCTTAGAAACAATTGATGTGCAAACAATTCCATCTGAATTATTGTATAACACACAATGGTAATAGATGCTGTAAGCCCATTTGAGTCTATTGAGTTCCATCTGGGATGAATTTGACCTATTCTGTATATGAGTTCAATTTTCTAAAATTTGTATTGTTTGACAGTCTTAACTCCTAGCACTATTACATTTCTTGCCTAAGGGATATATGGAGGTTGAATGCTTTGTTTCCTTTGAAGAGAAATAATGCAACAGGTGATTGCTCTTTCCTTTAATAGTCTTCCTTTTTTAAATTACCTTAAGTTATAAAGTTTAGTTTCTTAGGTATTAAGTACACATTCTTTGAGTATAATGTAACAAAAGAAGAAAACCAGCAATTTTTAATACAGCGGAATACTTTCTATTTAGGAAGGAACAGCAAAAGGTAAATAAACATTATTTTTAACATAAAACTTTCATATGTTTGTTTTTTTCTGAAAAGGAAATTCCCTCAAGAAAAAACACAGAATCTACTAAAAATTTTATGTTTATGTCTACTGCAGTGTCTTGGCTTGTGCGGTTAACCTAGGCTGACTCAGTCAGAGGAAAGGTTTCCCCTACCAGCAACCATATTTCAATCAGACCTTAGTTGAATAATATGATATTGAAATCCCCAGTCCCTAGTTTCATACAGGGTCTGTTGTGTAGACTGTTATAGAAACAGAAGGTCATCACTGAATAATTGTTCTGCTCCCAGATTTAATTACTCCCAGATTTAATTGGTAGGTGCAGGGGACTATCTGATGCCCTGCCAGTTTTCATCCTATTTAAATACACCTTCAGGAACTGGATAAATGAGGACTTTTTACGGGAATGACACCAAATCAAATAATGTTCACTTTGTATTTCGATGGACACAAAATTTAGTTTGTTTTTTTGTTTTGTTTTGGTTTTTGTTTGGTTTTTTTTTAATTTTTTTTTTTTTAATATCCAATGCAAAACATGTACTATTGCTAGACTTGAAAATTAACTTAAAGCTGTGGTTTCCCTGCTGATCCCTGTTGGTATTTAGAACATGGGTCATCATTTAGCAAAGCTAGTGCAGGAAGGAAAAGAAAGCAAAATCTAATTTCCTGGCCAAATTCATGTCCTATACTGTTTTATTTTGCATTCTACTTTCCATGAGACAATTTGGAAAACTGACACAGAAGGTAGACAGACCAGGAATATGGCTACTTCTTACAGCCCCTTGTTTCTTCAGGCTGGAAATCACCTGGGAAAAATATTACGTCCTGCCTGAGCAGCTGTAATTGCACACATGTGACTGAAGATAGGTACGTGCATAGCGTTTGGAGGACTGGACTTAAAACTTTTCTAGCTACCGACATGAAGAACTACTTATAGCTTGAAGACACCATTTTTTTTTCAATATCTGTTATTTATAGGTGAAAAGCTGCTATTCACTCAATGAAACAGTGCAGAGGACGAGTAACTAGAGCCAATGTGTTCCTTGTTTTATATCGGAAAGAGAAGCTTACAAAACTATTACCTTTTTGAAAAGAAATTCTTGAAATGGACACTTGCCTTAAGGGTTTTCTCTAGCACACACTAAATTACAACAGACTCCAGTATGCCTTTTTTGGCCTGATAAGCCTCCTGCAATAGATAATGGCATATTAGCTGTCCTAAAAGCAAGACAATATCATACCTAGGGCTACAATTTATGAGTCAGTATTCAGACAGATTAGAAATGTTCATGATACTTTTGGCTAGCTGACATTTAAAGTGATATTTCATTAATTATGACAAGGTTGACATTCCCATGACTGTTTGTTTGTTTGCTTTCCTCTTTTTTCTAGGCTCTGGGTACGAGTGGAAGAAAGTGGAAGACAGATGATCTAGGACAACCTAGTTTCCTGGCTATTGGAAATGAAAAATACATGTAGCTGTATCTAATCTGTAGGGATTTTTGTATTTTTTTTCTCTACAAAACTGCCACGTATAATCAGTGTCTTAATCAGTGGCTATTCTTTCTTTGTAAAGGTAGAAGGACTTTGAAAAGCAGCCTCCTCATATCCCTTTATTTCTCTGCCTTGGGCAGGCGTTTATGGTTCAATGGGAACTGGAGCAAGAGGGAGTCTGAATTCAAATCAGCTAGGCTTTCTGCTGTCTAAAGCAGCATATTTATCTTTTTTCATAGTCCTGAACTTAAGCCATCTCTGACCCTTTGTGTTTCTTGAAGGAGTTTTTGCCTGAGCACCTGTTTGAGACTCAACTGAAGACCAGTGCCACTAACAGTGGTACTGCACCTTACCATGCTATTTCTATGCAGATCTTTGAAATCTGATGAATGTTTCTTCAGTGACACAGCTGAGGAGCCATGGGCATTACTTTATTGGGAGTATGATCAGACATAAACTTGTATGTATGAAAAAAGGTTCAGAAAACCTGGTTGCTGAAAGCTTAATACAGAAAGACCAAAAGATACAGAAAGACCAAAATTCAGGAGCTAAATCCAGATCATCCATTAATTCTTCTAAACTGTAGCCAACATCTAAAGTTTTAAAAGAATTATAAAATTATTAAGAAAGTGATTTTTGTTGGAGAAGGAGAAGAGATGAAAGCTGGAAAGAATCTCTCAGCAATACAGTTTTTGATTTGTCATTTTGGCTAATTACTGAACAAAGTTTTTGCAAGAAAAGAGGCTTGATAGGATTGTCCAGGTTCGTTATGGTTTGAAAGAATCTGCAATCAGCTTCTTCCTGGAAACTTCACAAGCAGTTAAGCCCTGAAGTACATAAGGAGCAGTTGGCCCTACCTTTTCCACTCTCCTTTTCCACCGGACATGACCAATACCAGAAAGGTGTCCATTGAAGGTTCAAGATTTGCAGGGGAAATAGTGCGGAAGTAATTCCACTTTATTTATAGAGCTACCTTCCAACAAAGAAAAATGAATTTCGGGGGTTATGTTTACCTGTACACTTCGTGTAATAAAAAGAAACAGATACAACCAGGATTAAACAGGCAGGTTGCACAGGTACAAAATGTCTCATATAATATTGGAGCATATTCTTCTATTGGCCAATCTCAACAAAAGGGAGAGCACCGAAATCCCCTAATCTCGCCTTTTTCACGGTGAATTTCTTCCTATACGTTATGGCTTATCATGAATCTTCAGTTTTGATTCTAGACCATCACAGACACTAAATGGGTATTTTGAAGCATTATATAGGCAGTTTGTGTGTGTATAAGTAGAGGCTGATGGGAAAGGGAGAAGAAATCAGTCTGAATGTTGATAGAAGATCTTTGATCACTTCTACACTGAAGTCAAGGGATGCAAATAGGAAGAGCCAACATTCTCTTAGCCCAGAGTTATACAAACCAACTGTGTCAGAGAGTGCATTTACTGAAGTTATTAATGCTGCGGTTACAAACTGCGTAGGTCAGGTTGCACTCTAATGTACATGAAACAGATTCTAATGGTAATTCAAGAACTCAGTCCAGTTCTGATATTTTCTTTCCTGGCATCAACCAAATCCCTATATTTTCTGCTTGACAAACAAATCCAATATACACACTAAAGATTCAAATGAAGAGGAAGTTTGCCCAAGGCAACTGAATAGGCACAATACTTTAGGACACAAAATAGGAGAAGTAATTTTCTCTTTAAACAGAGGTGCCTGCAAACTGAAGGTACCCACAACTTCATAAAAAAACTTCCTCTGCCAAAAGAATTTGCCTGTCTCTTTCTGTTTAATTCAGAATTTCTGCTATGTTCATGTCTTTGGTCTCTCCTAATCACTTAGCTTGGCTGCGGTGATATTCCAGCTCCGGTTCTGGCCCTCTCATGCTGGTATTATCAGTGACTCTGACCTATCTTGTCCTCATAAGCCATCTAATTTTCTCAAAGAACCAAGCAGGTTCACAGAGGCAACACCAATTACATGTACTCAAGATAGTAAAAAAAGTGCAGTATGGCTCATTCACATACAGTGAGCATCCAGGAAACTAATAGTCATATTGCATAAATAGGCAATTCAGTGTATAGACAGGAAAATAATAAACTGTCATGAACCAGGGTGCTTCATAAGTAGGGGACTTCTGCGTGCTCTCATTGTAACTGAATACTGAGACTGTGATTCCCAAGTCAGTATCCACTAAGCAAACTCTTAAGCTGTACTGTGGCTTGTAATTTTAATGAAATAGTCTTTTGGTGTTGCACTCTCTTGGAGCTGGATACTCCCATTACTTGAGCTTTTCTAATTTTGAAGCTGAACAAAAGGAAAGAACAATCTTGTAACTAGTAAGAATTCTGTAGAATACTTCTCTGTGTGTGAGTCAAAACACGTATATGTAGCATCTCTGATGAAAACTGTGCTGTGATGAACATATGAACAAAATGATATCACGACGCTATTAAACTCTTTTTTTTTTTTTCTACAACTGTTAGATATGTTCTGTCTACCTGAGAGAAGTGCAGCTTTTGAAAACGATGCAGATTTTGAGAACCAGGTCCTTCATGTCCCTGAGTACTTTGAGCCAAAAACACAGGCAGATTAGAGTCCAAATGACTTCTCATCACTAGCTTTTTTATAAATTGTTGAGTTAGTTTCTCTTGCATACAGTTACCAGAAAGAGACCAGAGACATGAGGGGGTCTATATTCATAATCTGCCCTGTTGTGGCCTGTCCACGTGAGCCCCAGAGAGTGTACAGGTTCTCAGACACTCTGTCCCTGAAGCAATCCTTTTAACCTAAAGTGTTAACGGTAGGCGAGCTTGAACGCTGGCCACCTTCAGGTCCCTCTGGATGGACTGTGGACCTCATCCTGGATTTCAGACAGCATTAAGGATTTGGTTACCCTTATCTTTTAAGCATTTGCAACAGATATTATTTTCATTGTTTATTTTTTCTGCCTTCTGATTTGCTCATAAAAGTTTTTAGCTCTTCAGAATTACTCTTTTAAAATATCTAATACATTTTACTTATTTATATTATATATGATCTTCCAGCAGAAAATCATGACCACCTGAAGTTAAGCAACTAACTATTCATTATTCATTCCCTGATAACTTATTTTCCTCAATAAAAATGACGCTTAATGCAAATGTCTTTCCAAGAGTTTCTGTTATAAGCAATTGTCCTACAGTGATATCTGTAAGGTAGAAATTGATTTCATGTTCCCAACTTATCCATTCTTATTTTCTTACTGTTGGAGTTTAAAATCTCAAGAGACAAAACTGAAGAAAAATGGCACTATTATCTCTATGTATTTTATTACTGTGAACTAGAGAAGAATAATCTGCATTCCCAGGGTCTTGCAAGAAGTCTTTGGTACGGAACACAAACCCATTTGTCTCATAGGAAGCATTCCTCAAGCACAATGACTGATGGCTGTAGTCATACTGAACTACTTACAGGCAGGTTGTGAGTTGATTATGTATTTGTTAAGCAGGTTCTTCACTATATCTGAAGCACCCAGTGACCTATAGAACAACCAAAGTTCATAGAGATGGCAGACCAAGAGCAGCAGGTTTTGAAATTATTTCTTAATCCACTCTGTAAAGTCTTCAGTCTGATACATTATTGTGAAGACATTTATACATCCTTATGTGTCATGCTATGTAAAACCCTGAGAAAGTTAAATACCTTCCACTTCTACATCTAGACATCTGAATGTCCACATTGAATGTATTGTAAGCTGATATCATGCTTATGTATCTCTTCACATTATTTCTGTTGATGAAAACATTGTTAAAAGTAGAACAGATCAATATTTTCAAATTCTGCTATACAAAGGCAATTAAGCATTTTAACACTAATCCTCATGCCATAATAGCACATTTTTCATAGGATGGACATTCATCACAGTGTATCTTCAATAATAAATAAAAACTCAGCTTGCCAGAAATATGTGTCAGGCATCACAATGTCTCAACGGGGAACAACTAGACACCAACCTTTGGTGGCCCTTTTTATCTCCCATACATTAATTAGCTAACTACTTTGAGTACAAAACACCACAATTAATGCAAAGTAGCATAAGTGACTGATTCAACATGACTGCACTTATATTACATCACCCAATCTTTCCTTATATTTGAAGTGTATGTCAGACATGCAGAGTCTGGTGGCTGATAGGTTGTCAAGACAATAAATTTTCAGTTAATCTTCATGGCTTGACACATCATTAAAGTTTATTACTGTATTTCTACAAGCCAACAGACGCTATAGTCTTCTATTAACTGTCAAAAATCTGATATACCTTTAATAGTTTTAATAAAAACACTTAATCAATTTAAGATGCTTCGGCTCCTAAAAATCACCTCCCCCTCTGTTGCCCACTATGGACACTCCTCCAAAGCTTCAGTTTCTTTGGTGCCAGAAGCTTACTAACACCATCAAATCCTTCAGGAGCAGCTCCTGAGAACATTGCCTTTGTACTTCCATATCTTTCACATCTGTTGATGCAGTCCAACTTGCAGCAATTCTTGGCAGCATTTCGTAATAGTGATGAAAAGATGTGACTGTTCTAGATTTAAAAGACCTGTGAGCTTTCTTTTTGTTTTCTTCAGAAGGGGAAGATGGTCTTGTAGGCTATGGTACCTTTGCATGAAGGAGTATTTGCTCTGATGCTGACCTTCCCTCATTTGTTAGATATGTATGTCATATGGTAGGTATGTATAAGTATCTATTAATTTCCTCATTTACTTTGTGTTTTAGTCTCATTTCAATTCAGTAAAGATTTAAAATACATGTAAAATTGCATGAGACAAGTAGAATGGAAGGAAACTTGCAAAATCCACTAAGCCTCTCAGAAATTTAGCCAGGAATCCAAGGCAGTTATAATAGTGGATCCTCTGTCTTAGCTTTGATTGCAAATTTAATACTGTACTTTTATTATTTAATCCTCAGATTCTCTATTGTATAATTTATGTATATTAGGAAAGTGAAGGCTTCCCACTAAAAGCTAGTCTACAGCAACTTGGGTTTGGACTAAATGTAGAGTGTGGTCATTAGAGGAGTCAGATAATTAAGCTTTTCTCATCCAATGCCTTCAGTATTTCTCTCCCTTTAGAAACAGTTACATGACAAAAATAAAACTTTTTCTTCCTGACTGGGCTGTGGGATATTAAAAAAAGTTCACCATAGCTTATTCTGAATGCACAGCTAATTTAAGGAAAATATAGCTGTTGAATGAGATGTCTCCAAACTGGACCCGCCACTGACCAAAGCTAACCCCATTAGACAAGTTCATTGCTCCTCTGTGAAAGCATTTTTAAGAAATGTTAGAAAATACTGCACAGCTTGTGCGAGAAAATATGAGAGAGAAAACTCTGCAGACAGCAAGGTCAGTGAAGAAGGAGGAGGAGGAGGTGGTTCGGGCACAAGAGCAGAAATTCCCCTACAGACTTACAAAATCCAACAGAGTGGAAGAAGCTTCAGACATTCTTTTATTACTACCAATGCAGTAAATTCTTTTGGACAATGCAACCTATTCTTACTACCTTTGTCATGTAAACTAACCACTTTCTGTGGTGTTTCCCAGATCCCTCTGACTTGAATCCTCTACCCCAAAAGGTACTCTGATTTGGACAAGACTGGTTTATGCATTTCTCCAGAGGATCCTGGAATGATTTTTCCTCTAGTGAAATCCTGGTTGCCCCTTTCAGCACCATGAAGTTGAGTTCCATTTGCAGTTTTTGTGTGAGTGTTACTGAAGGATTTGACCCATAATTAGCTGAATCACAGATATAGTAATCATAAAACCTAATATTTGTGACAACTAGAACAGATGTATTTTACCTGTAATTACTATGGAGAAATTAGGGATTGTATTTGATCAGTGAGATAGGTTTACCCTTAGGTCATCAATACATTCAAAATATCTATAAAAGAAAATAGAAGGAAAACTTGTGCACAGAAAGTTGAGAAAGACTAACTGTTCAGAGGCTATCAGCACTGAAGAATTTGGACTTCACAAGTCTGAAGGCTAAGGGGTGGTTAAACTGAAGCCACATTTTTCTAACATTTCTAAACTGGAACCAAGTCAGTTGGTTTGTTTAATTGATGATCTTGTCAAGTTTGTTGTTGGTAGGATTTTGAAAAATGGGAGTACTGGAAACGAAACTGAATCATTCCTTTTCACTAAGCAGCTAACTGCAGAAGAATCCCTCATCTTTGCTAGGAAAGGTCCACGAGCAAGCAGTCCTGGGACCTGCAGCTTCCAACTCATTTTATCTCAGACAGGCTTCCTGTGAATCTGTCAAAGGATTTCCTCAAAACCTATTCTTGTTTTGGTAAGAGTTTCTGGAACTGAAAGTGCTTCGGATTAAGCATGTTTATCTCAATGAACCAACACTTTTCGACATAATTAATTTGTCAGTATTTGGAGAGGACAAATGCACAGATGTGAAGTTTTTCCGTGTGAAAGCTTGCCTTTTGTTTGAAAAAAAAAAAAAAAGGTACAGAGTTAGAAATGCTAACTGCAAAAAAAAAACCAAAAACCCCTTTTAGCTTTTTAAAACTAGAGAAGTCATGAGAGACCTTCACTAACAAATGCCTACAGTAACTAAACAACTTAAACTGCAGAAACATTTAGTTAAATCTACACTAGCTGATCTACCATTAAATTCTTTACTAAAGGCAGTGTAAAGTCTCTTTAAAATCTTCCAGCCATAAAAATGTATGGTTTTGTAAATAACTATTTTTTACAGTCCTTAATGTCATGGATTAAAATCAAGAAAAAATATATTTTTTTTTCCTTAGAATTAG
Source organism: Pterocles gutturalis (assembly GCF_000699245.1). Taxonomy (NCBI): domain Eukaryota; kingdom Metazoa; phylum Chordata; class Aves; order Pterocliformes; family Pteroclidae; genus Pterocles; species Pterocles gutturalis. The sequence continues at coordinate 34,713 of NW_010146494.1, forward strand.
TGCCAGAAAAGCAGTTGGAGGGACAATGCCATTAACCAAGCAGGTACCCCAGTCATGAAGACCACTCAGTATTACATGAAGTTTATGTCCAGTAAATATTTTTAGATGAGTTCAGAAGCCCACTAAAATCAGAGATTTTTGTAATTTAATGGAAAAATCTCTTAAGGGTTACTGATAAGCAAATCGTTCAATATTTTATTGAACTGTGTCATTTTGCCAGTGCTTTATGAGACTGATGTTCCACTGATTCGATCATACTCCGCTGAGTTTCAGTGGATGAGGATGAAACCCTGTGAGACCTTACTGCGATTTCACAAGTGACAACATTAATAGCTGACCAGCACTGGCCCTTGAAATTTAGACCCTTTTACAATCTTGTTCCATGCCTGGTATATTTTGGTTGGGATTTCCCACTGGAAGAAACTTTTCTGTCATAGTGATAGCAATGTTACCAGGCCATAAAAAACACATTAACTGAAGAATATTGCCACTGTCATCTAGTAGCCTGTATGTGTTTTGGTGGAACGTTTGACAGTGTGAAACGGGCTTATGAATCACTACAATCCTAGGCATGGTTTTCTGGTCCTTTAAAATCACCTCTTCATCAGCCAAACATTAAAATAGAAGTAGATAATTAATCTTTAGAAATCCAAGGATTAACTAAGATAAAACACTGCAGTGTTTAGAGGCATGTATTATATATATCTAAAAGCAGCAAGTGCACTTTAGGTTGTTTATCTGTTTCACTTAACTAACAAACTGGAACCATGCTGAAATGATTTACTGCCTGAAATCTATCTGTATGGCAAGATCCACAGGTTGGATATTGCCTTTTTTTGAGGGAGATCTGGACTGTGGGATGCATCTGTCTCTATACTCCCATTCTCTTTTTACAGGTTCCATTCAGGCTCAGACGTTTGTCCTTGTTGCTCCATGACTCCCTGGTAGTTCACCACCTAATCCAGATGCCAGTTTGTGACATTGTGCCTATGGGATTATTGACTTCCCCTCCCCAACTTGAGAAGTGCTAATATCTCAGTCTAGACAGTAAATAGAAAGTGCTAACATTGATCCCAATATTTAAGTTTAAGGAAATCATTGACTCCTTCTGAGCTAGATACTTCTTCCTGACCAGGCTCAGATGGTAAACTTTTGTTTATGTAAACATACAAGACACATAAAAATACCTTGACAATCCCACTTTGTAAAGTCCCATGTAAGGAAATAGTGTATGCAGTTCATTAGATCATGTTTGAGAATGAACACAGCAGTGGAAAAACTCTTTTGGGAGTGGTGATTGTCTTGAATAAGTGCCGCATAACTGGCTATGAGGTATACCTTTAGATTTTGTGTGATCCATAAACATAAGGAGAGAATATTATTTTCATAAATACAGTGTCCTGGGTCCAGCTGGGATAGGGTTAATTCTTCACAGAAGCTGGGAGTTGGGCATAGCCGGATATTCGATACCATGCTGACGTCATGCCCGGGATATAAGGGGAAGCTAGCCGGGAGAGGGGTCTCTTTTGTGAAGCTCGTGGTGGTGAGATTTTCATTGTATCAGTGTTTCCATTGTACTCTATATCTTGTCTTATTGTTATATTCTCCTTTCTTTTGCTTTCCTCGTGTGGTATTATTAAAAATCTGTCGTTATCTCAACTCAGGAGGTTCCACTTTTCTTATCCTTCCCCATCTTACCAGGAGGTGAGTGGGGGGGGGGAAGGTGGTGTTGCGACCACGTGGTGGTGGTGGTCCTGACACCAAGACATACAGCAAGCCTGAACACTATCATTTCAGTCTCTCGGTGTTAGTATGAGTTAATTTCTTAGAGATCACTACTAATAGTCTCAGAAATACTAACATAAAACTTTAGGATAATTTTCTGAATTTTGTACCAGTTTACCTGAAAGTAAAGTTAGTTTACACATGGTCCTTCTTTGGTATATACCTGTAATGTCCTTTGCCTGGGCCTTCTGAATTTTACTTGCTATCTGCTCCTGCCGCTTTGAAATACAGATTTCAGAAATGTTAAAATTACTATTTTAATATGAGCTTTTAAATATAAAACTTCAGATTTCTGCAGGTCAATGCATCCTTAAGAAAACAGAAATATGAAACAAAAATTATCTGACTAATCACTATCTTGCAGGAATAATTCTTAAAAATATGAGTCAATGCATGCCAGATTTGGTATTTCAACCGGTGTTTTAAAAAAGGAAAAAAAAAACACAAAGCCTTAAGGCTAGAATTTTTTCCTAATCAAGACCTTTGAAACCAGGGGAAAAATCTGACCCCTGACATTTCTGATACTTTTAGAAACCTGCCTTGGATCTGGCACTGCAGAGGGCAATGCCAGCCCTGTCCTGAGAGGTGTCCCGGTTGGTGTGCGGTGCCAGGCACCCGCAGTGGGCTCGGCCTCTTTGCCTTGGGTTCTCCAGGCACAAGAAGGTGAAGTTTCACAGCTTAAGGGGCCGCAGTTCCAGCACACTGAACAAAGAACTAAGAACAACAAAACTATCCCAAGTTCCATTCATCAGGAGTGGCAGGTCACAGTCACCCAAACGCCTGACATCGGTATCAAACTGCCAAGGCTGGAGGGTCTGCACAAGCTGAGTGGCTCTGGGCAGCAGATCACTATTCATTAGCAAAGGTGGGCACAGGTAGTCACAGGAGCACTGGCTTCGTTTCTGTGTTTTATTCTGTGTGCCTGTCCTGTGAGGGTAACACTCACGGAAGGTTTCTGATAATTAAAAAATGAATGTTTCTGAAGTGCTATGTAGGTGCAAAAAATCCCTACAATTACTACAAAGTCTTCAGTGTCTGGGGACCTAGATACTTCAAGCGCTCCAGCTGGCTTCTGCACCATCTCTTGCAGAGCTTTCCCAAATTCTGGCAAGAACCGACTGCCTTCCCAGAAGCTGCTGGATCCTGCTGCAGTGGTACCAGAGTCTTCGAGCAGAGAGCTGAAGGAAGAGCAGTCCATCATCGCAAACTTTGCAGAGCCGTTATCCTTGCTTTAGCTGCATCTCTGAGCCAGTGAATTGCAGCTCTGGACCCCACTCATGGCCTAAGCATGGAAGCAGATAAAAGAAATTTATAAAAATAATCTCTTGGTCCTTTGTTACACATAACAGAAAAAGATGAACTCATTGTCCCTCTTTAATATGTTTCCTTAATTGCTATATTCTGTAACATGAAAATATGGTTCTCTGAAGTCTGTTTCAAACTCATGCAATTATAATTTTAAAAGTGTAATGCATTCATTTACAACACACTCTGTTAATGTTCTCTTTTCCAGTGTGATGCTAACAATAGAATGATTATCCAAATGAGAATAGCTGCTGCTGTACACCAAACACAATAAGTCCAAGTTGGTCTCAGTAAAAATTATTCTGAAGAGAAAAATACTAGAAATCCATAAATACTGAGATATAGATAGATATAGGTGATATAGATGATATAGATGTAGATGATATAGATATAGGTATAGGTATAAGTATAGGTATAGTATAGATACAGATACAGATATATAAACTTCCACACACAGACAAGAGGTTTACTAAATGAAGAGTATTTATAATTTGGAAAAAAAATGGCAAGAAAAAATTTTATTAAAGGGTGGAAAATAGCTAAATGCACGTTGGCATTTGGTATAAAAATACCTATTTAAATAAAACCCAATCATTTTATAATATACTCAGCATTACACTTTACATGTGATATTCTTTTAATAAACTTGGCATCTGATAACAAATAATTTCTTATGTATTTTCTAAATTTTCTCTTCAGAGCCTAAGATTAACTATAATTCCTAAATATTTGCTGAAGAACACATGCATCAATTTAGTTATAACATTATTACACTTCTTATCTCTGATTTACTTGAAAATAAAAGCACATTGCTGGTTATACTGGAAAGAAACACACACCACACAACCTTGCAATGAGTGCTCACTGCTTTGAAAACCTTACTGTTTAAAATCTTTTGTCAGGAACATATTCTGACCTAGATTGCTATACCATTAACTGCATAATGTTATTACTATCATACAGAGGTAATCCTTTTGAAAATGCAGTTAGCTGAGGACAAACTGCATGTAAAGATGTGAATTTAATCAAAAAGTCATTGTGATCATTTCAGGGTTTTAGTGGGATTTTTATGAAGTAACAGGGGGGTCAACTAGTAAATACAATTTTGCTATTGCAAGAAGCAAGTCAGTGGCTTTGTAGTAACTTAATGTTTAGGTTTCAGGACTTACACAAATTTTTCTGAAATGGTCAACAGGTTATTTTAGTAGTAAGTGCAAAAAGTGTAAGGGAGGGGTCAGGAGGGCTATTTCGTGTAATGTTGCTTAAAGTTTAATTTTGCTGTAGCTTATTGTAAGGGAGAGGTCAGGAGGGCTATTTCATGTAATATTGCTTAAAGTTTAATTTTGCTGTAGCTTAATGCTGAAGCTGCAGTGGCATGGTTTAACTTTATCTACTATAGCTACCAAAACTCAGCAAGTATTATATAACTGACTGTGTCCCAGTAAGAAACACACAGTGACTGAAAGACCATGCCAAAGCACAGAAAAATAACCTTAGGAAGATTCTAGATGCCCCAATATCAAGATCATGCTCGTTGTGATGAAGAACTTGGGCAGATGATGACTTTGTTGCAAACTCACGTGTGCTCAGTTCTCCTTGAGGAAGACGAACGCCACTGACCTCAGCGTGCAAAAGGATATCAGAACAGTGATCGACAAACCACAGAAATAAATCTTAAAAGCTTAAATGCATTATTAATGAGAATTTTTTGCTAGTAATTGGTCAACTTGTGCTGTGACTGTTACTATTCTTGTAACTGAAATGATAGTGGTTTAATTTTGATTAAAATACTGATAAATTTGTGGCCCACTTGTGAGATGTGTTTCTTTGTCTTCATAATCTATATGAGGTGTAGTGGTCAAACTCTTTACAGCCTTTACAGCTTACCAGTTTTGGTAAAGAAACATTGTCACCAAGGCCTAGTTCAATGCCCACTAAAATTTCTATAATTTAATTCAATGTGAGAAAAATTATGCTTTTTTTTTTTTTTATTTCTGCAATTAGTAGCGTCCTGAGAGCTGGTAATCAGTGCATTTGTCTGTCAAAAACCTCAATTACCAAGACAGGTGTGGTGGGTTAGCCCTTGGCTC
>NW_010146495.1:0-21436 GCF_000699245.1 Pterocles gutturalis
CTCTCTATCCATTCTCTGCCCAGCCTGTGACATTCTCAATCCCAGCCTGTGCTTGGGATTGCCTCGACCCGCATGCAGGACCTTGCACTTGGCCTTGTTAAATTCCATGAGGTTTGCATTGGCCCACCTCTCAAGCCTGTCAAGGTCCCTCTGGATGGCATCCCTTCCCTCCAGCGTGTCCACCACACCACACAGCTTGGTGTCATCGGCAAACTTGCTGAGGGTGCACTCGATCCCACTGTCCATGTCTCCAACAAAGATGTTAAACAACACTGGTCCCAGTACCGACCCCTGCGGAACACCACTTGTCACCGGTCTCCACTTGGACTTTGTCTTACTCTGTCATTTAGACATGGGAAGAGGAAAATCAGTCCTGCTTTTATTAAAGCATCTTTTCTTCACCAGCAGACATCAAACTGTTAAATCACAAGAGTGCCTAACATGGAAAATGCAAAGTCATTGTGATAAGTAATCCTTGAAAGTAAGGAAAATATAGGGAGGTGGTCATGTTTCGTCTTTAATTTTTTTAAGCTACCATGGGATTTATCACCATTTTCCAGAATGGCTTATGCTGTCACTTGTCAGTGAAGCAGAGTAATCACAAGAGTAGGTTTTTATTACATATTTTATATCCTATTTTTTTTCCTTGTCCATTACCAACAGAGGGTTATTCAGCAATTTTTAAGTTGGCAACTCCTGTTTCAAAACGAGAACTAACATGATTCTCATATGGTTCTGAACTATGGTTTTTTCAGCTATTGAGCCGTATCTTGTCTTAGGACCATCTTGGAAAGCAAACAAAATTTATTGAGCAACACAAGATACTCTTCTTTCTCTTTAAAATTTTCTATTTACAATAGTTATTTAAATTCCTTCTTAGTGGCAGTAGACTGGGCTTGTATTTTCAGGCAGTTGACTTGTGACTGCAGGCAACAGATGCATTTAAAATAGACTTCAATAAGATTCTATTTTTGAGATGTAGTGATTGGAAATGAATCTTCTATCAAATTAATATACATTAAAATTATATTAATTTTAAAATCAAATATTCTAGTTTAAAAGATTCACAATTTTTTTCACATTTGCTACCTAAAATTGTAAAGGAATGCTAAAGAACTACGTGAATAGAAATTTGCACCTGGAATTTAGTGTGGAACATAGAAACATAGAATCACAGAATCCTTAAGGATCATCATAATACATAATGAGCAACATAAGTAGTGTAAATTGTCAATGCATCTGCATATTTGGGTATTTCTAAAGAAAACGCATTTTAAAAAATAAACTTTCCTGACTTTTATAATTGTTCCTGATATTAGATTACAAATTTTAAGCAATGTATTGTTCAACTGATAGAAAGCTAGCATGCCGCATCTTAAGAGATTGAGCAGCTGAATAGGTTCTTTAAGTTCATAGAATCATAGAATAGTTTGGGTTGGAAGGGACCTTAAAGATCACAGAGTTCCACCCCCCCTGCCATGGGCAGGGACACCTTCCACTAGACCAGGTTGCTCAAAGCCTCATCCAGCCTGGCCTTGAACACCTCCAGGGATGGGGCATCCACAGCTTCTCTGGGCAACCTGTGCCAGTGTCTCACTGCCCTCATGGGAAAATATTTCTTCCTAATATCTAATCTAAATCTACCATCTTTCAGCTTAATTGCTTGTCCTATCCCTACACTCCCTGCTGAAGAGTGCCTCCCCACCTCTCCTGTAGGTCCCCTTGAAGTACACGAAGGCTGCTATAAGGTCTCCCTGGAGCTTCTTTTCTCCAGGCTGAACAACCCCATCTGTCTCAGCCTGTCCTTGTATGGGAGGTGCTCCAACCCTCTGACCATCTTCGTGGCCCTCTTCTGAACTCACTCTAACAGGTCCATGTCTTTCTTATGTTGAGGGCTCCAGAGCTGGACTCAGTACTCCAGGTGAGGTTCTATCTTGTTATCTATGCATTCTTTGTCATCACATTCACAAAATTTGTCACAGACCAGTCCATTTCCTTCTGAGTTGGACATTTACACCTGCCACACTGACATGTGCCTGTAAAGATTCAAGACAGTACTCAATGACTGCAGTTTATGGAAAGAGTTTCAGTAGTACATCAGAGATGATACGTATTTTATTTCTGAGACTTCACACTTAGCAAATAATCACAAGTAAACATAGTCCTATGAGAATCAAAATATACTACATTGCCAATATTGTGTCAATATTTAAAGACAAAAAACAGTTTTGGCCCAGCAGCCAAGTAGAGTCGAAGTGCCTGGGAGAAGACTGGAGGAAGCAGCCAGAGGAGACTTCAGGAAGAAGAAATTGTACCTTTCAGTAGAGGTAGGAGCTGCAGATACTGCTGCTGCATGAGGGAGTTATTGCTTGCCACTGTAGCTGGCCATCTCCACACTCCTTTTCAGGGTTTGTACTGTAATAGCTAATCCTGTGTCCTCAGGCTGCAGTTTCTAGCTGTTCTTTGCCTACAGCTATCCAAGGAGGTGAATGGAATTTCTGCACTTCGAGTTTTGTTGTAAACAAGTATGGGAATGAGAAAGAGAAGAAAGTAATAAGAAATCCCATCGTTCATACAGGATGTTTTAGTTCTGTGTTTCTTCTTAAAATAAGCATTCATTTGTAGACCCATCAAAATAACATACGTTAGATTTCAAAGTCATGGTGATTTCAGGTGTCTCTGCATATTTAAGATCATATTTAATAATTTCTACTTTTAATTGCATATGAAGTATGTAAAGTGAATCTGTTAATCATATTCATTTAAAACTATAATTGATGGAATCTCTTTTGAAAGCTGTTTTAGAAAATAACACTTTCTGAATGAAAAAAAGGACTTGACACCCTCTTTCCTTCCATTGCTAGGCCATGGGAAGTGTGACTGTGGGAAGTGCAAATGTGATGATGGCTGGTATGGTGAAGCTTGTCAGTATCCAACTACTTGCAATCTTACAAGGAAGAAAAGCAATGAAATGTGTAAGAATTCTCAAGATATCATCTGCTCTGGTGCAGGTAAGATGTCTTTTGTTGCTTTTGATAGCTTGATGTTCTCCCTGTGTTATCTTGAGCATCATTGTAATTTCTAATTAAGAATTTTGTGGAGTACGTTTCAAGAGACTGAGAAGTAACTGCATGTATACTAAAATGCTTAATTTTCCCATATGCACATTCCTGTGCATATGATGCACATTGATTCAGAAGGCCTACTTTAGTACTCTAGTTTATACATAGCTTTTTTAGGTTGATGAAACTGCAGCTGTCATGTATTTTACCAATCAAAATGTTCCGGTAATGGCATTAGCACAGAAAGTGATGTCATTTTTGTGTGTGTGTGTTTATAGCTTGCAGAAACGGCATTTGCAAATATCTTTCCAAGACATTTATAAGATGTACAACTTTTGAGACACTTTTGAGCTGTAACAATGATTATTAAAAACGTTGGTGGAAGAACTGATGAATCATTTTAATCGGGTACTTCCATCTTTACTTTTCTGATTTGGGGGCTCTCTTTTCTCAATTTTTTTTTAATTTTATAACTCATCCTAACATAAATAGGAAGCCCTTTCCTTGAAAAAATCAAAGGAAAAAGAAACAGCCTTTTAGAAGAATTCACTACACAATGGTAATATTTTAAAGGACATTTGCAACCAATCAAGACTTGAGACCAGAAGCTGCCTTCCAGTTTTTCCATTACATTGATCTCTGAATGAGAGAATATTTTAACAACCCCACTTTTGCTCACTATTGCTGGTCTTTAATTTCTGTCTGGGCCCATACATTTGCATACAACTAAGTTTCCCATAAGGTAGTTGCTGACATGAGCAAAGAACCCAAAGTATTAGTGGGATTTGCTACAGGGAAACTAGGCTCTCACAACAAGAAGTTGTGTGTTTTAAGCCTACAGCATACTGAGTAAATGATACATTTAATTTATGAGAATAATATAGATTATATGAAACTCGTGATTGTTTGGCTAACAAATGAGAGACACCTAAATGAGAAACTGACTGTCAAAGATAAGCATAGTTAATTGTGATCAGTCAAAGTACTTACACAAGAGTGTTAAGACCTTTTTTCCTCTTTCTTTCCTTGGCTAAAAGTGGCCCCAGACTCTTTGTCACCTGAGTTTTCACACAAAAACCAACATAGCTGAACAACCACCAGAGTGGCTGACAGGGGAATGTTTGTGAGATCAGAAGAAGAACAAATGCTTTTAGTTTTGCTGGTGTTAAACAGGACAGGAATTCCAATGAGACTGGCTAGGGAGTTTGGGGTAGCTGATTGGCTGTAGCCATAGATGTTGTGTCTTGATGGGATTGCCTTTCAAGCTACTGCCAACATTGCCTTTGGGGTCAGAGTACTTTTTTTTAATTGCCAGTAAGAAACGGGGAGGGATAACATGAGTTGTTGCAAAAACATCCTCTGCTGTCACACAACTAACCATTTATTGCAATTATTTTCATTAATCAACCAAGATCTATCTAAAAGTTAACTTTTCTGACTCAACTAGTCATTTATCAGAGCAACCAGGGCATCCTACCTAAACCAAGATTTCTCTATATGAGCAAATTCCACTTCTAGTCAATGGGAAGGAGTGGACACTTTTAGGACACTGTCTGTCTGAACCTATTTAGGTGCCCCATTTACAAATCAATTTACCATTTAATCTTTGTTCCTGTTTGGGAATTATCTGTAGACAAAAGAGTTTTCTCAAAGTTTTTATTTGTATTTTTTCCAAGCAATTCCAGCAAATAATTCCAGTTCTGTAGCTTACTTATGTTATCAATTTTGTTATTATTATATTACATTAGCTCTTGCAAACATTTATAAATTTTACTTTTTTAGGTTAGCCATGTACGTCACAGAGGCTTGTTCTGTTCTTTGTTTAGATAAATACGATGTTTGGCAAAACTTGTGCTATACCTGTAGTTGTGAAATGGTTTCTGCAAACTAGTTGTGTAATATCAGCATAAAACTTCTATTTTGGAGGACTTATTTTGGGTCAATAACCATGTTTTCTATCATAGAATCATAGAATCATAGAATCTTAGAATCATAGAATGTTTTGGGTTGGAAAGGACCTTAAAGATGATCAAGTTCCGACCCCCCTGCCATGGACAGGCATCATCCAGCCTGGCCTTGAACACCTCCAGGGATGGGGCATCCACAACTTCCCTGGGCAACCTGTTCCAGTGTCTCACCACCCTCACAGTGAAAAACTTCTTCCTAATGTCTAGTTTCAATCTACCCTCTTTCAGCTTATACCCATTACCCCTTGTCTTCTCACTTGCAAAGCATTTGGGAGTCCTGTGGGTACTTAAACTGATGAAGAATCTCAGGCAGACCCGTGTTGTCAAACCACTCACTAGTCTGACATGGGTAAAACCCATCCTACTTGTGACAAATCATCAAGTGCCTTTATTATATCTCTTAACTTTCTTGCAAGATCTAATCTTTTCTGAGACATCACCCACAAAGTAAAGAAAAATGAACCCTAAAATGTTACAAGTTAAATTGAGTCAAATAACAAGATATTACTGTGACGGTTCCTACAATTCTTCAAATGAATGAAATAACTTGTGAACATCAATGCCACTGGGATAAGAGAAGCTCTTGGTGTGTAAATGACAAGTGGTTGGCGAAAACTATATTAAATATGAGTATAGAACTCATTAAATATGTGTATAGAGTACTGTCAAGAGTTTTAGTAAATATCACAGAACTGGTTGTTTAATGCTTTTAACATGCACTTTATAGAAAAAATGTTGATATGCTATTAAAATCCTTATGGCTTGTTTGCTAGCACTCTGAATGTATTTCTCTGCAATTAGTTTGTCTGTTGTGCAATTAATGTAATTGCTTTCTAGATTGTGTCCTTTTTTTCCTGACATGTGATCATAAGCTCCTCATGCAGATGTTCTTCACTGATGTTTTCTTCCTTTGATCCCTGTCTTTTTCTACAAGGCTGGACTTTTTAAATCTGGAGCCTTACAGATGTTAACTAGAAAAGTGACTGGAAACCAGAGTGCAAAGGAACTTTGTGAACTTAGGCAAACATATTTTCAGTTTGTCAGTAGCCATGGTGTTACTCTCCTGTAGCATGGCTATGGAACTGGACAAAACCAGGCTTCATTCTTGATAAGATAACTGAGTTAAATTTACTACTTTCAGTAGGCAGAAGGTATAATTTCCAAAGCTGGTGTCATACCTCAGGTGTATGAACTCAGACAGACAACTCCAGGAGTAAATTTCTGTTAGGAAAACATGATTCTGCTTATTAAGAACCACTTGAATATTGTATCCATTTACAGCTAAGATTAGGCTTTTTTGTTGATGTGGATTGTTTCGGGGTGTCTTTATTTGGCTGGATGATCTTTAGATTTGAGCCTTCTCAGAAACAAAGTATGTACCATCTCTGATGGACTAATGAAACTCTTTCCATAAACTGCAGTCATTGAGTACTGTCTTAAATGTTTACAGGCACATGTCTGTGTGGCAGATGTAAATGTGCAAACTCAGAAGGAAATGGACTGGTCTATGGTAAATTTTGTGAATGTGATGACAGAGAATGCATAGATGATGAGACAGAAGAGATTTGTACAGGTATGTATTTTACTGAGTACAAGAAGGACAGTGAAGATTAATACAGGCTGTTATAAAATAATTTAATTGTATGGACCTACAAAATGTCTTTACTGAATGTATGACAAAATAAAAGTAACGATATTTGCAAGAATTTAGCTTGCAAATTGTAAGTGGGAATTTCAGATGCAGAAATGTGCTAAGCAGAAGGTTAAAAAATGAAGAAATCCTGTGACGTCCTCTTCTCTTTGGAAGAACTGCAAAGAGGATTATACAAGGTAATTGACTAAAGTAATTCATAGCTTAGCGTGTCTGTCTTTGGTAGGCTATAAGAAATGTGAATGTTTTATGGCACAGATGAGAGCAAGATGGAGGACATAGAAAAAAATACAAAAGAAAAAAGAAAAATAGATTATTAAGAATTTTGCAAGGTAGCAAAAATTAAAAAGAACAAGAATACATGAAGGATGAGAACTCAGAAGCAATTCAGGAGATAAAAAGGAAAAGGAAAGAATTAAGAGAAATTTCATTTGTGATGGGAAAGGCAAGAAAATAAATGTAGAGAACTCTGCTGACAGATAGAAAAGCACCCAAAATTCAAAATGTGCTTTAATTTCATTATAAGATAGGAACTTGGCAATTAAATACTTTGTAATACACACTATTTATGGCATTATAAATGTTGCTTACTATATTACTAGGGAGGCTCTTCCTTGAGCCAGAAGGTGCTACAAATATTTTTCAAGCTATACACACCATACTCTGTATGCGTACAGGAGGATTCAGAACTGCTCTTAGACTATTCATACTCTGATAATTGTCTGCATGTGTGTGTGTGTATAAAGAGAGAGACTACTTGTGTAAAATAGCTTTGTCTTCATCCTTACACAGAGAACAAAATAAATTCTGTTTATTTAAGAAAAGAAAAAGAACTTTTTTTTGCACAGGATTAGGTAGGGATTTTAAATGAGGGTAAACAGAATGGTCTTCTGAAGTCCAAATCCAGGAGGAGTAGAGTACAATATTTCCAGTAATTGCCTGAAATAAAATAAAAGGAGGACAATAATTTTTATGTGCCAATGATCCCATTTATATTTATTTGCTTGTAATCATTACATATGGTACAATACTAACTAAATAAATTTACCATTTATTTAGTTACAGTAAATTCTTCTGCTGCTGTTTTTTTTTCAGGTTTTCTTTCCCCACCTCTGTTGCTGCTGGTTTATATCATTAGGCTTTTCTTTGCTTTTATTTCCCCTTGCTTTGTCCAATGGTGCCATATTCCAGAACAGACCAGATGCATCTCTGTAACAAACTAGGTTTATGTGTATGCATAAATCAAAGTATGCTGAAGGAAGAGGTCAAAAAGGATGGCAGATTCAAGTCTCTAAGGTCTGTGGTTCATGAGTATGCAAAGCTATGTAAGGTCTGGAGCCTTCTAAAGTGAATATAAACTAATAGTGTGCTTGACTCGGTTAGGTTTTTGTAAGCTGAAAAGCTTATGAAAATAGCTTATCAATGTTAGATTTTTGCCTTACATAACCATACGTTGAACCAGGCCTTATGCAGAAAAGTGGACAGCATATGAACTGAAGGTCAAAGGTACAAAACTTCATCGCAGAAAAAGCAGACTCCACATGCCTATCTGGTTATGGCTTCTCTCTCCCACTCTGATGTCTCCTTTCATACACTCTGTCCCATCTTTCCTTCCACAGGATTTCCACCACAGGAATCATTTAGGTTTATTCATGGAGTATAGCTTTATTAATGATGTAGTGAAGAAATGGTGTTCCAACCCAGTTTAGCTTAGCTAGCAATGGCTCATGGATACTCTTTCAGACAGGGTGAACCTGATCAGTGCCTGTTGTATTTTCAGTTTGTGTAGCACCTGCTTTAGTTGCTACATACCCTTTATTGCCCTTGAAGGTAGAGAGAAGTTTTTAAGATTTTAGTTGTCTTCAAAGAAAGCCAACTCAGGAGGATCAAAGTAATGAAAAAACAAAAGCTTCTATTTACACACATGTTTTTAAAGCCTGCAGCTGTGAGCTGGGATTTTATCCTGAAAAAGCATACAAAGCCATGCTGAGATATGGATAACATGCATTTTAATCTTTGCACAAAGGGATTGCATTTTTTAAGCAATTCAGTTCTTAGATAGAGCAGAGTTACAAAGATGTATCAAGTTTTTCAAGCCTCAGTTGGGTTTTTATCGGTCAGTTGACTGTATGACTTTTTGTTTGACTTCACATAAACTTCAGAATCAAATTGCAGCTTATTTTTAATAAAGTATCATGGTTTCTAGCAAATTAAATTCTGATTCTGATCTTTTTTATCCAAGGCTTTTTTGCTCTAATGGAGTGATTTTGTCTTCAGTCAAGGGCAAGAGGTAGTGGCCAATTGTATAATTTAATTCATATCTATTTGGGGACTATACAAGTGTGAGTGAAGAATGAAGCAGTGATGTTTTAATCTGAAAAAATTGCCAGTAGATCAAATTAATTTACTTCTTCACCATTTTGCCCTTTATTTCTTTTTGACGGTTCAAGAACAATCCTTTGGTAATAAGCAATATTTTAGACTGTCTTTGTTGTTTAGTTATCTATGTAAGATGATATTTTATCTTTTGTTATTTTTGTACATAAAACCAAACCATTACAATGAAAAATCCACGTGTGATTGTAAAAACAGGAAAAAATTGTATTCCGTAGGTCTAAATTTGCACTCTTGATAGTTAAGGATACAAGTTGACTAGACTTTGATAGAGGCAAACAGATCTATGGAGCTTAACATACCTAGAGGGAAAAAAGGACAAGATCCTGACTTGATGTTTCTAGTAAAGAATTAACTTATAGCTTTAAGATTAGTAAGAGTCGCAGCTACTTAATTTAAATGCTTTGTGTCATTGAAGCACATGGCAGAAGTACCTTATTGGATCAAAATGTTTAAGAGCTGGTTTCACCAAGCCTCAGATGACCCAACTATCTTTTTGGGAGATGTGTGATTAGTTAAATGAACATCTAAAAGATTAATTTTACTAATTCTTGTCTTTCATGAGCTGGTTTAGCCATGTTCAAAAATCTTCTTAACAGGTAAGAAAGGAAGCCATACACAATATAGACAGTTTGTAGTAAATCAGGGATCCTCTACTGGAGTTATCTGAGGAGTCAAGAACACACAATGCTTTCTTAGACATGCCAAGTTTGGTGGGCAAGTGTGTTCCATCTTAACATTTAAAGCTGTGCTTAAATTTTAACTATTACTTTTATGGTCTTCCAAATCGACCTATAAAACTTCAAAAATTAAGCTTACAAATATGAAAATATTGATGTTCCTTCCTTAGTGTTTATTGATTAGATTTAATCTGTGATTAAATGAAAACATGTTCTAAAAAAGACTTGGGGAAAGTATAATTCAGGTATCCTTTGTCTTATTTTATGTAGGCATATATGGTCTACAAATTGTTTCTGAGTCTAGCACTGAAAGTTTTTAAAAGAAAAGTTCAAACCAGGTAAATTGTTAATGCTGTTTAAAAACTTGCCTCTTTCTCACTGTGTAAAATCTGTAAAGGCCATGGGAAGTGTTACTGTGGAAACTGTTACTGTGAGGCTGGTTGGCATGGAGATAAATGTGAATTCCAGTGTGACATCACCCCCTGGGAGATCAAGAAAAGATGTACATCTCCAGATGGCAAAATCTGCAGCAACAGAGGTGTGTCATTTGCACATTCCTTCTATGCATATTTATATAGCTTGCTTTTGGTTTACAATACACATTTTCTGTACTAGTGTTTGCTAATAATTTCTAGTTTGTTCTCACTCATTTCAAATCTGGATATATGTTTCCAAGTGAGTGGGTAGATACGTGTGTTTTGGTACAAACTTTTACATATCCACAGCTGTTTTTAGATTAAGCTGACCCAAGTTGTTCTCATCCTTCATCCTTCATTTTAGTAGTGAGACTGAGCAGGATAATTTGTTATATCCACTTTGGTGAGAGACCTATCCTGCAGAATAAAATACTGAAAGATTTTTGACTTTAAATGGATTGGTGCTGTAAGGCCAACAGGACTGTATGTCAATTCACGCTCAAAGAAGACCAAGGACCCACAACTGTTAAGGGAAAATGAAAAAACAAAGCTTTTAATTTCCACTGCAACCTGAAAAAGCAACTAAGAAGTGTTCAGTAAAAATGCTGTGGAATGCATACGGACCTGGAAAGGTAGACTTCACACAATATTTCTAACTACATGGCGTTTTATCTGCACAAAGTCCCAGAATTTGAATTTTACCTTATACTTCAGCCTAATTTTGCCATTTTGAAAACAAAAATAGCACAAAATAAGGTTCCTTTTCACTAGCTGCTATGTTTGGCTTCATCGAACAAAGAGTTAAAGAAATGTCGGGTGTTTTTTTGTCAATAGTCCAGAATAATTACAGTAGAACATAAGCTCAAGTCACACAGATACCTCTCTTAAAAAAATCTCTACTGACAAAACGTGCTGTAGTGTGAACATCTAATTATCCTGAGAGTATTTAGAAAACTCTCTTTTCTAAATTATGAGGAAATTGAAAGATTGGCTCAAATACAGAGATCGTGTAGGCTCATTTAGTCTTGGGACTTCAACAGTAAAAATTTTTCTGTAATTCTGGAAATAATAAATATCGTAGTGGCTTCAGATCAGATGCTTTGTTTGCACCAAGAAAGTAATTTCTTGTCAAAGAACTTCTTGCCAAAGCAATGTCTTGTTCAAATTTGAAATTTTAATGTGCAAGTATTTCTTTAAATTCACATTTTAACTGGGAAAAATGAGGACAAATAGTATAGCTGATATTCTGAATAGCTGCAAACTCCTATACAAAGATACATTCATGGGATACTTCTGTATTTTTATCTTTCATGTATTTGATTTTGTCTACATAAAAAATTTGTAGGCTTTTAACTACATAAAGTTGCTTTTCAACACAGTATTTCTACTCTCTTTAGTCCTATTTACCCAGTTTTCTGTGTTTATACATCCTGTGATAGAGGTGCAGTTCATGTTGTCAGTCTTGAACCTTCTAAAAATTAAATATCAAGGTTAACCTTGCTGTCCAGCCTCCTTCAGTGCTAAGATGGATAACTTGTCTGTATCTTTCCACCAACTTTCTAGTCAATCAGCTGAAACCAGATGTGAACCTTTAGATTTTTTAAGCTTAGGTGAGATGGTGTTTTGCTTTGCAATATCCAGGACAGCTGATCCAAATTCACTTTGAAGTTGTTTCTGGGAGGATTAATCACTCTCCAGAGGCATTTCCTCATTTTCTGTTTTTTTGTTTCTTGGTTTGTTTGTTGTAATTCTCTTCTTCGATGATGTCACTGAATTGTGAAAATACCTCTCTTGGTGGCTTTAGCACTAAACAGGGCAGCAGCTATTTCTGCTTCATGTAACTACCATGCACACACAATTCCATAGACTTTCTCTTTTTAGAGAATGTGCCCGTATTTATATGTACTCTTTCATCACCCTGTCCTCTTGTCCTCAAATGCATTATATTTTTCAGACTAATCTGAATAAGAAGACAAAGGCTTTGGTGGAGTAGCAGAAGGTGAAGCTACTCTCCAGGAAATGAACTGCATGCACCTTGTAAATTTAGGCTGCTTCTTTGTGCCTCTTGGCACCTCAGAAAAAGTAGTGAGTGTATGGCCCTGAAACAATTTTGGATTTCTGAATAAGAAAACTGTCTTCTTTTTTTTTTTTTGTTCTGATATTTCCTAAGTATGTAGGATGCATGTTTTCTGTGTATTGTTAAGGTTGTGCTGAGTTAATATCTGTTGTCATATTTCACATTTCCCTTCTTTTTGTAAACAACAGGGTGTAGCCCTGAATATTGACCTGGAAAAAGTGAAAAAGTATCATTTTCATGTAGATCTGTGCTGATGTTCTTGTTAGGTAAAGAGTGACCTCCTAGCCATTTACAACTGGATTAGAATTCGGTTTTCCTTGTACTTTAAATGTTTATGCTTTAACAATTATTAATGATCCACTGTGCCCAAGCCCAAGTCATTTAAACAGCACTGATTTTTACTGTCATTAGTGTCAGGGCAAATTACTGTTGATGTCAAAGATTTACGATTTTTCTGTGCACTACATTTTTCTGTTGTTTCCTAACAAGGCTCAACTGCAAAAAGAAACTTAACAGGAAGCCAATTTGTTTGTATAAAGTATTACTACTAAATAATCACAGAAGGTTTTAAATCACAGAAGATGAGCATATGCTCATGATTAACACTTGCAGCTTTGACACTGCACTCCTGTAAGAGCAGAAAATTCGCAGGTGTAAATTCCTGTAATCAAACTACTATTACCCTACATTGCTCAGTTAATCTTCTATCTCTGTCTCTCTGTCTCTTTCTCTCTCTCTCCTTCTTAGGCACATGTGTGTGTGGGGAATGCACATGCCATGATGTGGACCCGACTGGTGACTGGGGAGATATTCATGGAGATACTTGTGAGTGTGATGAAAGAAACTGCAAAGCAGTGTATGATAGATATTCTGATGACTTCTGTTCAGGTAAGGAATATATTTAAAAGGAATTTATGTGTAGTTTTATAAAAAAAGCATCCAATCAGTCTGATCTTGCTCTTCCTTTGCACTCCAATTCTCCTTCTCCTAGCTTAAAATATATCAAGCTTTAGCTCTGTGGTTGTATTTTTGGGACTGGATGTTTTAAATTAAAAGATATAATTCTGTAAAAAAAAAAAAAAGGTCTAAAGCTTTCTTAAAACGTCTTTTTTTTTCTATGCTTTTACCAAATACAAAATACTTTTGATTGTCCATCTGCCTTCTAATATCCTTGTTTTCAAAGTAGCCTAAGATAAATTGGAGAATGGTTGAAACTTTAAAGTATATATGTAACTTTCCCTGGGGAAATTTAAATTTGAAATTTTTTTATATCAAATTTTATTAGTTATGTCATGTTACGTGTCAGGAAGAGGACAAGTGAGAGGAAGAAATTTGAGGAAAAATGAGTTAATGAGTTAATCGAAAACAGTACCCTGAGAATACCAATTGGCCTGAGAACAAGCAGAGCATCAATACGTGGAAAATATGTGTGGTCCAGCTACACATCACTGACTGTACATCTTAGACACATACACCTTCCTTTTTTCTTCTACTTGTACTTCAGAGCACTGTATTCAAACTAAATAAAGTCCGCAGCCCATCCAAGATTTGTGGTGTATTTAGATGGATACTCCATGTATCAAATAACAAAATCTGAGATCCTCAGTGAGACCGTGCATACAATTTTGTACAGTTACTGATAAAGATGCTACTACTGGGCAGGAAGGAAGGACTTTCATAAATACACAGCATGCAATTTGTACACACAGGAACTTTGCAAAAATAAGTGTGAGTGGTTTCAGATGGACTTGACAAATTACAGGTTGTGTCCTCTAATGTGTCCTGTAGAAATCTTATCTGGCCTAATCAATGCTCGTAAGGAAGCAGTCACATCAAGGAAGATAATGATGTTGTATATTCTCCTTCTGTTACTAGAATGAGAGACCCCTTATAGAAAGATAATAGGAGTTGTTTGTAACAGGGAGAAAAGGCTGAAACAAACACGATACCTAAAATTCTCAGCCTCTTCTTTGCCTGTTATAAAGGTGGGAGGTTTCTCAACTGTTGTGGGTGTTGTTTTTTTTTTAAATAAATATTGATGAATCACCAGCTAATAAAGCTGGAGGAAAAAAAAAGAAACATTTTTTGAAAACCTTCATTGTATTAATTTGCTTGCCACTGTTCTGGCCGCCTACAAATGTCATATAGGTTTATTTAAGTAATAAGTTGGAAGGATGTAGAACTGCAGACATGAGAGCAGTAGGAGAATTAAGTTTGGGATGTTGTCAATTTTTGAATGCATTATTGTGTTGCTGAGTATGTTTTTAGCACTCAGGGATTGATCAAAATATCAGCATCAGCTAAGGAATACAAAGCTGAAAAACAATGTGGTAAATGTGTTCTGTAACTAAGGGTGAACACAAGAGTTTCAAGCCTAATTAGATTCAAGCAAACCTGTGGCATCTACAGCTAATGCCGCATCATTTAAACAGGGCTTTAATGCCCCCTTTCCCAGATGTTATTGCCATTGCTGCCAGTGCTGCCCAGTGTGGTAATAGTAGTAAGAAACAGAGTGTAAGAAAGTATGGACAGTTACAGAGGAGTTGAGGGGAAGGTGTAGCCATTTGACATTGGATTAAGGACTGGTAAAATGTTCTTTATTAAGCAGACGTAACTGTAAATGAGCGAACCTTATGAGAGATACAAAAGGAGGTACTCATATGGCTTGCTTGATGTAACTAAAACCCATGTTGAAGTATAGCTTAGTTGTTCTATCTAATCAGCAAAAATTTTAGTGCTGCTTCTTATTCCTATCCCTTCGCTTTCCATTATGTTTTAGAAGAACCTACTTTAGCCTTAGCTGGCCTAGTATGCATTCCTCAAGTAGATTGTGCAAAACTCTCCATTTTCACATGAAGCAGTGTGAACAATGTCTTACAGTTGTGCTGTTTAGTCCTGTTTCAGAAATGGACAAGATGCATAAGTATTAATTTTGTTTTATTCTGATAGACAGACAGAATATGCAATTAAATTAAAGACTTACGAGCAGAATTGTAGTTGGACAGCTGTTTTGTTTTTTTAACGTGAAGTAAATTTACTTAGTGCACAAAGTGTGCATGTGTTAGGTGTGTCTGCAAAATCTCCTAATTTTTCTCAAAATTATTTGTAAATTGTTTTAGGATGAACCCAAGAGGGATTAGTCAGATTAGAGAAAATAATCCATCTCTCTTAAAACCTATGCCAAATGGAGCTGATTAATACAAAACTTTTCCTGTCTTGTTCTGCCTACGTAGTAGGTAGAGACAGGAAATTACATTGTTCCGAGTGGCAGATTGAAATGATAGGAAATCATGTTTACATGTAAAGAGTTTTACTGTAACTGAATGAAATGCTATGTTTATTTCATAAACTACAAATGACAGGAATAGGCAGCCCTGCTGTGAGGATTTAACATCACACAACAACAGCTCCCTGCAGAATCTTCATATGGCTTGGGGAGACTGTCAGTTTGTGGTAACTCATACTGCAACCAGATGCCTTCTTTTAACATTTGAAGTGCTGCTCAATGTGTTATTGAATTATTTTCTTTCAGAGGTGTTCATATTATTAAAGTGACTCTCTTCCTTTAAAGAGAGAATAGCTTTCATGACTTAACATAGAAAGAAAAACAGCTTCTGTAAGAAAACGCCTACATTCACATCTCATTAACTCATTTGTTGTGTCTCTAGCAGATAAAATATCATATGAAAGAACATAATCCTCTCGTAAGTATCTATCAGGATCAGGGAATGTATGTGCAATTTGAAACCTTTTGGCTGGTACACATGAAAGCAAGAGACAGAATCCTAGAATCACAGAATGGTTTGGGTTGGAAGGAAACTTAAAGATCATCGAGTTCCAACTCCCCTGCCATGGGCAGGGACACCTCCCACTAGACCAAGTTGCTCAAAGCCCCATCCAGCCTGGCCTTGAACACCTCCAGGGATGGGGCATCCACAGCTTCCCTGGGCAACCTGTGCCAGTGTCTAACCACCCTCACAGTAAAACATGTCTTCCTAATAGCTAGTCTAAATCTACTCTCTAAAGAAGAGGAAGCCTTTAACGCGTTTCAAGGAAAACAAATAACTAGTGTAAATAAAAGTTATTCCTCTGAAATTAATAAAAATGCATTCTGGGAACTACTCTGATAGTTCACAGAATGCTTGCTTCTTCCCATTTTCTCCTTGTGAGTGGATAAATGCATAAGTTTTAGAAATACAAGCCAGTCTTAAAATGCTTAGAAATGCTTAAAATACTTAAAATGGTTAGAAAGAGATATAAAATCTGTGTTGCTGTGGTTGTCAAGAAGAAATTGGATAGACAAGTGAACATCAGAGCAATGCTTTGGGGTCCTGAGTCCAATGAATGATGACTATCTGAAAACTGAGAGAAAATCTAACTTGCTGTCAGACCTCTTGCAAATAAATATTTGATTTTGTGGCAAGGAACGTTTTTGCTGACAAAACCATAGAATCATAGAATGGTTTGGATTGGAAGGGACCTTCAAGATCATCTAGTTCCAACCCCCCTGCCATCAAGGCTTGATGCTCAAATTTTCCTCATCCAGTGAAAGGAACATTTTATATTGCCAGGGTCCCACTGCTTTATGCAAAGAACATTAAGCTCACAATGAAGAGAGACAGACAATTAGCTTGGGTTTTCTTGTTCTGGATATGTTAGCATTCAGTTAGAAGAAGCAGATTGGTTGTCTTTCCAGGTTACGTTCTCAGAAGATATCCACCCCTAACTTCTTGGCTGTCACATTTTTTTTGAAGAAACTTCACAGATAAGCTTCTGTTTAGTTAAGTTGCTTTTTTCCTTACTTTAGCTTGTGCAGTGAAAGTTGCATTTATATTGCTGTGTTCAGACATGGTCAGGAAGAGTCAAATGAGATAATGAGATACCAAAACCACATCTGACCACCCTATGGAAATGAGAATTGATTATGTCCAGTATTTTCATCTGGACATCACAATTTAGTAGAGGGCAGTGGTTTAAAAAATGGAATTGGTGTGGCATTGCTCGTCTCTAGTGGATCACACTGATTGCGAGTAGATTAAAGATAGTGTTGATATATTACTTAGAGAAGTTTCTGCAACTGTGGTAGAAAAAGAAAAGCATGAAGATAAATGAAACATTGCCTTATGATGACCCAACTTCTCCAGACAGTGAGCAAATGTGTATTTGCAGGCTCTAGTCCTCCCTTTCTCATGAAGTGTGTGTGAGAGGTGGCAAAATAACCCTTAAGAGAGATAATTAAAAGGAAATACACCTCAAAAGAAACTATATTACAGAGCCATTGTCAGAAAATAGTAGATAATAGTGAGTTAATTGTATTTTATTTACAATCTGACTATTTAGTGAAACCAGAAATTTGATTAAGTTCATCTAATCATGAGGTTTTAATACCTGTCATCAGTATGAAAACTAATCTTTAGTTGTTTTCATTTTAAAGGTCACGGACAGTGTAATTGTGGAAGGTGCGACTGTAAAGAAGGATGGACTGGGAAGAAGTGTGAACATCCACATTCTTGTCCATTGTCAGTTGAGGAAAGTGCTAAGAATTGCCAAGGAAATTCTAATTTACCTTGCTCTGGAAGAGGTAAGTCCATTTCTGGAAGAATTTTCATGTCCTTAAAATATACTTCCATTAAAAGAATTTTTACAGATATGCAGAATTACTGGTACTGAA
Source organism: Pterocles gutturalis (assembly GCF_000699245.1). Lineage (NCBI taxonomy): Eukaryota > Metazoa > Chordata > Aves > Pterocliformes > Pteroclidae > Pterocles > Pterocles gutturalis. Next base: position 17,919 of record NW_010146495.1, read on the forward strand.
AAATGTAAACTTTCTTGGCTTACTGTGCATGAATCACACCTGCATACCTTCTGAGTTATGAGAGGGGAGGAGAAGGATCTGTCATCTGCTACTTTGTATTTTATTTTACATATCTTAGCATTTGTTTTGGAGGTTTCCAGAGATGCTTTGAAGGTTGCTACAGTTAAATCTTTGCTAAAGTTACATTAAAAATACAAACCTATTCTTTGCATTCTTTTACAAAACCAGCATGAGATTTTCAGCCTATGTAAAATGTTGTGGCACCATTATGATAAGAGCTGTTCCAATTTGCACTGCCTAAGAATCTGCCCTACTGACTTCTAACATGCAGTTGTTCTTCAGTGCAGTTTGCTACTTAGCCACTGGCTTTTCATTTGAAAGCCTTTCTTTGTGACACTGTAGCCTTTTCAAAGCTTTGACTAAAAAAACATACTGTCATACATATAATTGAAATACACATTGCAAGCAAAAAGAAACTTTTCTCAGAAGGAAAAAGACCTGCTAATTTTCATCTGTCACTGTTTGAGATGTGGTTTTCTGCAGAGAGAAAAGTAAATATAACACAGACTTTTGCTAGAACTGGTAATTGTGAATTCCACCCACTTAACTATTTATTGGGCAGTCTAAAGCTGTTCCTGAATCACTGCATTTGACCCTGAATGTAATTTCATTTGCAATTTCTTAACTAATACCCATTAACATAGTCCAAAATTGTAAACTGCCCACCGAAGTTAGCACTGTAATAATTGTACTTTCTCCCCCTGTAAATGTGTAGCAGCTCATAACTTAGTAATGCAGCATTAGCTGTATCTTAAAAGAACTATGTATTAACAGATTGTTGCTTGTTTTTTTTTTTTTCATTAAGCTACAGTTTTCCAGTGAATTACAGTTCTCTTGCTAAAAATCCTCAGATGAATTTTTGGCAACAAGTTAGGTGAAACAGGGGCATCTGCAGAGAATTAACTGCATTTTATTGTTCGTGATTGCAAGAATTATAACTAAAAGAAAGGAGTGTTGACTTTTTTTTTTTTTTAATACTGGCTTACTCTTTTCCTGTTCTCATATCATCTTCTCTCATCTCTTCACTAGGAGTTGTGTATGTTGAGCGTTTGGAGTTAGTTCTATGATTTAATTGCATTGTGCACTATGAGAGTCAAATGACAGAGAAAAGAATGACAGACATAAAAGCAAATTTAATTTGAATAAAAATACAGTCTTAAGTTATGGAACATATTGTTCTATTTGTAGTTTAAATTTTGAAAAATATTATCAAGTGTAGTGAGAAGAGTGAGTTTAAAGATTTCAATATTAATGGCAATAATTCTATCCTCTCTGTTTTCTGAAAAAAACACCTGAGTATTATGCTGGCAGTGTTCTCCTGTTGAGATACTAGCGGTGAAAGAAGTCCCTTTCAGGTGAATTCATTTGACTGAATGATCTGTTGGTTAAAATTTTCAAATAAAACACAAGCAGTATGTATGGGAACAAAAGGCTTTATGATAGCAGCTTTCACTGAACTTCCTTTGACTTCCACAAGAAGAGATCACCATGGTTTATGAAGAGTGCAAATGGCACAAACGTGTATTTCGGGCATAGTATGACAGACAGCTGCTGTGATGAAGGAACAAGAGATTCTGCATTCATCGCTTGAAAAAGAATTCCTATGAAAATTGACAGTTTAACATGGAATGTGGTATCTTGTTTTAGTTCTATGAATGATTTTGTTTAGGAAATTGGGAGCGAAAAAGGAGAAATGAGATTTTAGTTTAATAATTTGTAATTTTCTGGGTTGTGTGGTTTTTACCCTGGATTTCCCTTTTCCTTCCATCATATTTTGGATATAATATAAAATGTGAGAAACTTCCTGTACTGCTGAAGTGATGTAGGTGTTTAGTTCCTATGAAAAATTGTCATTGAACTTGCACAGTTACACAAGCAAACGAAACAAAATAAGGATTTCCAACCAAATGCAACCTCTTTCAAGTCTTCACAGGTGGGAAAGGCCACGGACTTATGACACCAGCCCCGATTTTTCTGAAATCCTTAGGGAGGATTGTGTGTCAAGGAAGGGAAAGTTCCAAAGGAAATGAAATGTTAGCTTCTTCTTTTGGACATTACTGTTTTGGTAATCTCCTTGTAATATTTTTCTCCTGGCTATGGTACAAGTAAGTCCTTGTACAGATCAGTAATCCACTGCACTGGTGGAATAGTTGAGTACTTAATGTCCTTATTTAATAGGATCGTTTAGGAATGGAGTTCATGTATGGAATAGGATACAGAATGGAGAACCCAGAGATGCAGGTGCTGGACTTTACAACTTTGCCATGTATTGCATTTCCTTAAAGAATGTTTTCTGTTCATCTATAGCTTTGATTTCTGTAATAGGCAACAATAGTTGTGACAGCTAACATACTCTTTTGTTATCACTTTTATGCTCTTGGCTAAAGGCATAGGACAAAGAATTTTTAGGATTTTTAATGCCATAGAGATAGACAAAATGTGGCTAAAAAAAAAAAGATAGAACTGTTAAAATTCACAATCTCTTTCTGTAGTCTCTGTCTAAATACAGACATACACTCAGATTTTCAGGGGGAGGAGTCTGAAACCTCAGTTATGATACTCTGTTCCCAAGATTAACAAAAATTGTATTTCCTAGATGGTATTTACTTGTTGAAATGTTAAGTATGATTTCAAAATCAGATAATCCTTCACTTAAACAGTAGTAAAAATATCCATGCTGCCTGAGGAATCATTGAAGAAATAGTCCTTCAAAGCTTTGGCTGGCCTTTTTTAGTTTTTTTATACATTTTGCAAAACTTTCTGATATGGAAGACTATAAAACTCCAATGATTCCACTTCAGTCTTTAAAATCGACAATAATTACAGAAAGTGAACCAGAGAAAAAAAAAACAAAAAAAAAAAAAAAAAAAAAAGAAATAAAAAAGGCCCAAATCAAGCCACCAAATCCTCTAAATTCTTCTGTCCTGCTTTCAGCTGGGACAGTTAACTTTCTTTGTAGTAGCTAGTGAGAGGCCATGTTTTGGATTTGTGCTGAGGAGAAGGCTGATAACATACTGATGTTTACAGTTGCTGCCAGGACAGTCAAGGACTTCTCAGCTTCTCTGCTGTACCAGTGTCTGCAAGTACAGGAGAAGCTGGGAGGGAGCACAGTCCCAATTACTAGCCTAAGATTCGATCTTAGGTTTAGGACTGAGACCCAAACTGGCCAATGATACATGCCATATCATGCAGGTTATGCCCAGTATATCGATGAGGATCTATCTGAAGGTTCTCTCTCTTTCTCCGGGCTCTCTCTCTCTGGGTCAGCCCTCTCTTGGGGTTGTCCTGCTCTCTCGGTCAGCTCTTGGACTCTTGGATTCATGGGCTTTTATCTCCTTTCCTGGATCGTGGTTTCGGGACTCTCCCTGCTCTGGGATTGTTAGCTGGGAACAGGCTGAGCCTTGGTCACCCGGTGGTGAGGAATATTGTTGTGTATTACTCATTTGTATATTTGTATG
>NW_010146496.1:0-3023 GCF_000699245.1 Pterocles gutturalis
AACTGTTCCAGCGTGGGTCTCTTCCACATTTTCATGGGCTTCTTCGGGAACAGTTACTTTTTCCAACATGGGGTCTTCCACAGCTACATCTCAATAAGGTGCAGGCGAGCTCTGCTCTCCATGGGCTGCACAGGGACAATGTGTGTCACCATGCTCTTCACCAGGGGCTGCAGGGGAACCTCTGCTCCGGCACCTCCTCCCTCTCCTTTCTTTTCACTGACCTTCATGTCTGTGTAGTTATCTCTCTCACATCCCACCAGTCTCTCCACGGCAGGTTCTTTTGCTGGTTCCTGAGGAACTCCCGGCCCTCGGGCGGGGGTTGTGCTGGGTTAGCTGGGCCATGGTGGGGGCTGGGCAGGCAGGAGGCAGCAGCTGAACGGATAGTCCAGCCAGGCTGGGCCCTGCCCAGGGCCATGCCATCCTCCCTGTGCTGTGCCCCCTCTTCAAAACGTTATTTGCAGAGGTGCTGATGGGCTCAGCCCTGGCCAGGGCTGGTTTCAGCCTGGAGCTGGGGAAACTTACAGCAGTTTCTCACAGGAGCCATCTCTGTGGTGCTTTCCCTGGCTACGAAACAAACTTGGCGCTGGGGGAACTTTCAGCAGTTACTTAAAAGAGACATCACTGTAGCCCCTTTCCTCCCTACCAAACAAAACCCACCACAGAAAACCACAACAGTTATTCATACAACTTCTCATGTAGGCAACTTCATCCAACTGGGTAATTTAATGTTAGGGTGTCTGGAAAAATTGGGTTGAAGTTTTCTCTTTTTTTAAGCACATACCCTCTCAGGTGGATGCTTGGTGTGCCTCTTCCTTTACAGAGAAAATACATTGCTGTCACTGTCATCTGGGATAGAGAGGGGGGATTTCAGAATCACCTCAAACAGTGTTTTAGTAGCTGTTGGCTTCTGTCAGCTTCTAACAGTGTTGGTGACTTCTCTGCTGTTGTGGTTTTGTGTGGTAGGTTTGCTTGGTAGAGGGGCCACAGCGCAGGGAGGGAGGGGGTAGCCCAGACAGAGCAGCCTGACCAGTTCATCTGTCCAGCTGCTGCCTGCCCAGCCCCCGCCATGGCCCAGCCGACTCAGCGCAGTCCCCGCCCGAGAGCTGGGAGTTCCTCAGGAACCAGCAAAAGAACCTGCGGTGGAGAGAGGAGCTGGGGTGTGAGAGAGACAACTACGCAGGCACAAAGGTCAGTGGAGAGAGTGGAGAGGGAGGAGGTGCCGGAGCAGAGGTTCCCCTGCAGCCCCTGGTGAAGAGCATGGTGACACACTTTGTCCCCGTGCAGCCCATGGAGAGCAGAGCTCGCCTGCAGCTTATTGAGAGGTAGTTGTGGAGGACTCCAAGTTGGAAGAAGTAACTGTGCCCGAAAGAGGCCATGAACATGTGGAAGAGACCCATGCTGGAGCAGTTAGTAGAGAACTGCGGCCTGTGGGAAGGACGCACATTGGAGCAGTTTGTGAAGGGCTCTCCCGTGAGAGAGACCCCACCCTGGAGCAGGGAAGACTGTGAGGAGCCCTCCCCTGAGGAGGAGGGAGCGGCAGAGACAACATGTGATGGACTGACTGCAACCCCCATTCCCTGTCACCCCATGCTGCCAGGTGGGAGAAGGTAGAGAAATCGGGAACAAAGTCTTTGGGCCCAGGAAGAAGGGAGGGGTGGGGGAGAAGTTCCTTTTTAAGGTGTAGTTCTCTTTCTCATTATCTTGCTCTGTTTTGTACTGTTAGCAAATTAAATTATTTTTGTGTTTTCCCAAGTTGAGTCTGTTTCTTGCCAGTGACTATAAGTGGTGAGTGGACCCCCCCCGTCCTTGCCTCAGCCCACAGTATTTTTAGCAAGAGGCTGCTGTGGTGCTTAGTTTGCCAGCTCCCCTTAAACCACATCTGCAAACCTCTGTGGTCAGCTTTGGTGCTGAGTCAGGAAAGGCTGCACAGCTTTTAGCCGCTCGTGTGCTGTAAGTAGCCTTCGGAAGAAGATGCTGGGCCAGGTTTTCCCCTCTAATGCTGTCTCTACTTGCTGTGCTTTAGCCAGCAAGTGTGAGAATGATTTCCTTCTCCAGGCATTACACTCTGCCTGTGAGCTTCCAGAGGTACCTTCTGTGTAAGGGAAGTGCTGTGTCTGGGTTCATTCTTTAACTATCAAAGCTGTAATGCTGATGTGTCTAGGTCCTGACATTTTTGTGTGGAGAGGAACTCTCCTCTCACGGGAGTCCAGGAATACAGAGCTCCTAATTCAGCTTTTAGAAGTCTCCATCCATAGGATATTTATTTTTCTTGATGGAATAACAGGGCAGAAGAGCATGGGAGGGGGCAATGTTGAACAGGAGTAATGAAATTAGGAGTTGATTTTGAGGAATTAACAAGAGGATGTTTGTGTCATATGTCTAGAGTATGAAAGAAAAAAAAACAAACAAAAATGAGCAACTCAGGTGTTATTTTGGCAATAGCAGAATGGTTTCATAGTGAGTGGCTTTGGGTGCTTTGTTAAGAATCACTGTTTTTACTTCTGCAGTGCTCATCACTGTTACATATTTGCATTGCGGAATGATTGCTAGGGAAGTCAGATGTGCCATCTCCCTCATATGGATCACTGCACAGTTGCCTGCGCTTGTGATAAGAAGTCTGGCTTCTTCCAATACGTTTACTTGCTAAATTTAAGTGTGGATCTGATCTGATACATTCTGTATGTTATACTCTGTGTGGAAAAGTGAGCTCCGATATTAAAAAAAAAAAAACCAAAACACAAAACCACACCAAACTCCCTTCATGTGTGACTGTCGCAAGTTCAATAGCTTTTAATCCTGCTATAGAGTTTGACTTCTGATGCATCTTAGAGTAACTGTATACCCTGTAGCAAGTTTAAAACTGTTGTCTCCTCTGTCCTGGCACTTGGAGGTGGGGAAGGATGAATGCAAGTGGTGGTGGAATAAGTTCTGATATGACTTTGTTCTTGAGAATTTGGAAAATGAAATGCAAACTTCCTCTCTCATGCTGGACACAAGTGTTTACAACACATCCTTTTTCTTGT
>NW_010146496.1:3037-27056 GCF_000699245.1 Pterocles gutturalis
TGCTAATTGCAGAACATCTTTGTAGCCTTTCTGTGTTTCTCCCCTGTGAGCACTGAGCTTGACTGCTCTGTGTGGAGTGGGGCTGCCAGGAATGTGGGAAAGGGAATGCAGCGCATGGCCCAAGCGTGCTTGATCCCGCTCTAGAAGGAGCCGTTGGAAGGTTGGGGATCGTCCTTTTTCCTCCTCTCCACCCCCTTTCTCTTTTTTTCCTATCTCCTTCCAAAAAAGGGACTGGATGTTGGATGTTGACCTATCACAGTGTGGGTCAGTCCACGTAACCAAAACAAAAAAAAAAAAAGAGGAGGAGGAGTATGGGTGGGGGGAGGAGGGCTGTGCGAGTCCAGCGAGACAACAGAAATTAATAGAGCAGAAAAAAACTCTGGAAAGAAGAGTGCATGGCTCAGGGTAAAAGGGTTTTATTGTTGATTCTGAGGTTTTAAATGGGTGCATGAGGAGGGGAAGCTGCCCTCTTTTTGGATGACTCTGTATGGATGAGCAAAACGGGTGGGGGCCGTGTGATCTGGAAGTGGTATTTGTGGTATATTTGTGGTATTCTCAGAGTTTAATTTCCTTAAAATGAGAAAAGAAGTTGCATGGCCTTGTTGAAGGTTAAATTGTTTGTCTGTATGGCATGCTCTTATGTGTACGTAGACATCGGATCATCTCTTGAGTATGGCTTAGTGGATGTGTACCTTGCCCTGCGGTTTGGTCATCCCAGGTACCTGACTCTGCCTTCTGCTTCTGAGGCTAATGGTCTTCCTGCTCCACTCCTGCTGGTGCTACCGGTTTTATGTCCCTGTGACACTTTTCTCATTTCACTGACTGTATGACAGCTGTTTTGAAAATTGTGACCGGGCAAAATCTCTTCAGTGTTCAGACTGCTCAGTCCTCTGCAGAAATAACATTGTGAAGAACTTCATCTGGATCCAGATTTGTGCAGAGGGAGGAGTTCATCGAGCTGACATGAAGCGCAGTAACTGTAGATTCAGTCGCTGTGTTTTTTTCTAAATTTTGTTGAATGCCCGTCTTATAGCTGAGCATAGTATTGCTCATGTGTGTTTGGAGTTATGTATGTGTGCCTGTGTACAAAGTGCGTGCTATGGGGTGACTTTCACTGATTTGAGATTAAGAAAGTTTTGCCCAGCATGAATAGTAAAATGTAAATGAGTTGCACTTAGTAAAAATTGCGTGCCAGGTCACATGCTTAACACACAGATTGTTTTGTGAATGCTCCTGGAGAGCTTAAAAATGCACTTTTGGGACCTTTTCGTGTCTCATATAGCCAACTGAACTATATACCACCCCAGAGAGCAGAAGCAATTTAAGAAGTAATAAATTTAAAAGCGTTTGATTTTTTTTTTTAATTACTAGCACTGATTTGAGCTGCACTAGTGCCTCTCTTACTATATGCCATTATGTTATTTTGTCCTGACTATTTTCCTCCTGCTTTTCCTACTTTTTGCCAGATCAGCTGGTGATGCCATGCCTTTGAGGGTTGAAAAGACCTTACATCAATTATGAATTTGCAATATATACCTACACAATGGAAAGAGCTTATCCCAGTTGGCAATTCTAGGCAATCTAGTAATTAAAGTAGTCTAAAATAAACCTTGAACCATTTTGTGATGTGCTCTTGTACTCCTTATAAGTCTAGGGGACATTCTGAACACCATAAAGCTCCTGCTTTCACTAAGGTAAAGCTCTGGCTTACGTCCTAATAGATGCAGAAAATTCAGACTCTAAATCACCTACCACATTGGCACTTCTGCATTTGGTTTTTTGGGTCCAGAATAAGGATAATTTAATGGAGAAACTCTTGGAGGAATAAGAAGTTAAGAGGGGAGTGGAAAATGGTTTTTTTGGTATCCTAACAAAGTTCAGCATGGTGGATATCTGAAACTACAGTAAATGTGGAGTAGATTTTAAGGAGGAGCAATTTCTTGCCTTGTAGCTTTCCAGGAGAACCTTGCAGCCAGGTCATGCATGTTTTGTTGTATTGTATCTTGTACAGCAGGAGGCTTAGCTGTTAATACTCTTTCATGGGATAACTGTGTGTGTCATTCTTTGCTCTCTCAGCAGTTTAGAAATGAAATACTTTTAGCCTTGGAGGAGATGTTTGAAAAACACAGATAGTGTTTGCAGATGGCAGCAAATGACTTCAGAATAGTGTCATTTGGGGTTCTCTTCCTACCGACACTGGGGCAAAGCAAGACTGCTGTTGCCAGCAGCACAATGGAGCAGGTCTTGCACAGAGCAGGCAGCCTGCTCCTCCTTTTCTAGACTCTCTGATTGACTACGTGTTCAGAAGTACCTTTGGGAACTGGAGGACCAAGCTTGAACATTTATTCTCTCCTCTTATACCGCTTTTGTTGCGTCAGAAATGGGTTTTACATATTTATGTTTGTTTATGCAGAAATAGCTCCTCCTCAGTGGTAATGTTTTCCATGCCTTTATGCAAGCCAAAAATGAAGTTTATTTTGTTTTCACTTGTGCCACATCCCTTCTGTTTACTGTTCTGAGTTTATTTTTGGTAGAGGAAGCTGCCATGTTAATGTTAGAGACAGAAGGCCTCTGTTTCCAAATGGTACAGGAATGGCAATCTGCTGCTGATCAAGAACTACTGCCACTGCTGTTCTGTGGATGCAGGCCCTGTGGACACATTCACGCTAGTGTTACACCAGTGTGGTGCCTCAAACAGAACCGGGTCCCATGCAGGCTGGAGCTCTGTCCCTATCGTAGAATCTCAGTAACAGTGTCTTGCATCTCTAGGTTTTTATTAGGATAGTTATCTTGATAGAAATAGCACATGCTTTGCTTTATTTTATTTTCTCCTCCTTGCAGTGAGAGCAGACCCTAATACTCCTAAAGTGCTTTCAGAAGATCTGTTAGATAAGATTAAGCTGGTACTAGGTTTGTGTTTAAGCTAATGCCCTAGGAGTACAAGGTCCTGTCTTACTCTAATATGTGTAACTTGTAACGACATCTGGGCAGGAACACATAACAGCTCATTGGGAATGGGGGTGTCATCTCTGCCTTCCACATTTGGGGCTGTTGGGTGTAGAACCTCACACAGACCTAAGCACTGCCTGAAGCTCAGGTAGCCCACATACAGGAATCACGCCAGCTGATCCAATGTTCCTGCAGCCATCCTAAAATACACCTAAGCCCCCTTCCAAAAGCCCTGTGTGTTTACTCAGTTATAATTTTCTGTGTGCATGTTTCTAGTTTCCAAAGCTTGGTGCTTTTCCTGGCTATTTGTTCTTCTGGTCCTGCTTGGGATGTGCTATATTGCAGGTTACCTCCGGGGGGAGCAAGGTAGTCAGTTGGAGATGGAGAAAGCTTCAAGAGTGAAATTTAGAAGTGTTGAAATGTTTTCCTTTGATATATTTAGGAGGGCCCTTCAGAGAGGGAGAATAAGTGTGCAAATAGCTTTACTCTCCCTTGAAATGGAAGCAGTGAGGTGGAGGTGAAAGAGACAGGCAGAGAAAAACAGGATATGGCAGAGGAGTAAGGAAGTCTTAAAAATTTGTTATGCATTAGGTTAGTTTGGTTTGTATTGCATTGGTAATGCAGGTTTTTAAATGCCCCTAATTTGCCATATGGTAATGTCAAGTGCCTCCTTCATGGTTTGGTACCTCGCAGTGCTGGGAACTGTATGGGCAGAGAACAAAAAGATGGTTGTCCCAAGGAACTTAAAATGCACAAGAAACAACAGAAATATAGCCAGCTGGGAGGAGTACACAGAGAAGAGATCACAGCCGGTAGCCTAACCATTGTCAGGTTGTTGCACAGCTGGAGTAACAAAGTGGGAGAATATCAAGGTGAATATGAAATAGCTTTGTGGCTGTTGGAAAAGATGTTTTTTCCCTGGGTGTGAGAGAAAGCCAGAGGTGCGTGTTGTGACACTGACATGGGCTGTGATGGAGGTGGGTGTCCAAGAAGCAAATATCAAAACATATTCACTGTGTCAGGTGAGAGGGAAGCTGGTTCCACCAGGGTGCTCCATCTGTAGCTTGTCAAGGCAGTGTGTTTGCTGTGATGTGCTCCCAGGCACCACCTTTGCTGGAAGCCTGTTCTAATGATATGCTGGGCTTGTGTCCTGTTGCGTGGTGGGGAAGAGACATCTCAGAAACAAGGCCTGTTCAGAGAGGTGCCATAGCCCGCCCTCATGATGCTCTTTTTGACAAGGCAAAAGAGGTGCTAGCAGACTCTGAGCTGGTGGTAGTGAATGAGCTGAAATCCACTCACTTGGTTAAGGCTGAAGTCATCTGTGCTATTATCTGTTTCTTAGATACGGTACAGAATTGCTCTTACAGTTTCACCTTCTTGCGTACAGTAGTCTTTTATAATAGCTTTGTGCACTGCTTGTACCTGTCGCTGTAGCAATGCTGTATAGGACTTTAGGAGATTAGAAGGAATGATTTGGAAGGTATATGTTAATTTTGTGGATTTGGGAGTATAGTGTTCCTTAGTGTTTCACTATCAAGGAGAATGAACTGCAAGCTGATGCTTACAGCCCATAAAAGGTATCAACTGATTAAAAAGTTGTCCTCGGGGGGCAACCTTGAGGCACAGGGGGGTGCTCATTGGTGAGGTGGTTTGGGGTAGAAGTGGAGCCCTGGTTAAGAAAATTTGTATGGTTTCTTTCAGAACACATTGCTGGAAAGAGTTATTAGTTTCAATGACTGTGAATTAAGGGGATTAGGTGAAGAATGATGCATAATCATGTAATTAATGACAGTTGATGTATAATCACAAGGGGGCAGTGTTAAGGTTACATATACAACTTGAACTTGTAAGTGTCCTTGCTTGTGAATATGTAACCCTTGTCCTGTCAAAATGCTTGATCGCTTTTTGCTGTTTCAGCTTCTTTTAAAATGAGTGCAGAGAAGCAGAGGAATTCCCTTTCAGATCTTCACTTTGGCTTATGTTATCGGTGCTGCATTGGGTTCTGTGCTGTTGGTGCAGCTCGATTAGCTGGAGCATGGAGCTGCAGGTCCTGTCCCTCCTGCCACTGGTGGTCTGCAGTGGAGATCCTCTCCCATATGAACTTTAGGAAGGGCTTAGCAGCTTCCTCTCTTGCATAGCTCCTAAAGTGCACTGGGATGTGCAGGAAGGCAGCTGGCTGGACTTTATTTAGAACTAGGTTAGCCACAGGTACATCTGCTCTGATTTCATTTTAGATGTGCCTTTTGTGAGCTTAATGGAAGCACTCTGAGCACTTCGAGTGTTCTCAGAAGTTGCTTGGATAGAACTCCCTTCTCAAAACAGCAAAAGCCTTGTTACTTTGTGACATCTCCATCCGGCCTTCAACTCTCCAAATGGTTCAATAGAGTGTAGGTAGTGTAGTGGGTATGTTTTGGAACCCAAAATTTAACAGTTAGGTTTCCTGTACTGATCAGGACTGGAAAGGAATTGCCCTTCAGTAGGTGCAGTTATGGAAAGCTGTAACTTGGAGCAGGAATATTTTGTAAAAAGAATGACTGGAAAAAACAAAGAAAATAAAGTTTGACTATTATTTTCTGAATTGAACGAAAGCAGTTGTGCAGCTGCCTCTATAGTAAGAGAATATCTGCTTAAACAAATCCAGGTATTTCCCAGAATTTGTATTTGTTCTCTTCCCCCTAAGGAAGACAGCAGAAATGAGGTGGAATGTGGCATAAGTAACATCAGAGTGCTGCACGCCACTGACGCAAGTGTGCTGGAGGGGCCATTTACCCACCTTAGTGTGCGTGTGGAAATGGTTTGCTCCTGGCCCTCTGCTTTTACTGGGCACCTGTTCCCTTATTTGTGCCGTGGCTTCAAGTGAAGCAAGTCTGGGGCAGTTCATTGTTGAATGTATGTTACTGTTTGTGTTCTGCTGTGTCCTGTTGGTAAATAAGACATGTCTTTCCCTGCTGCAGCTGTAAACTGTGTGATGGGTCGTTGGCTTTTCTAAAGCCCTTTCCATCTGCTGATCTTAAAGGCCTGCATAAGAGCTACATTTTGCATTGTTACAGAAAGGGTATGCCGAAAACTATTAGGAGGTTATCAGAAGGAGGCAATATTATGCTGTTCCCCTTGATAACTGTATCTTTACTACAGTCCCATCAGAAGCAGCTTGTCTAGCAGATAGAACCAGTGGCTGCCTGCTTGTGATCTTGGTTTAATGGTTTATCTTTCTCCAATCCAGAGGTCACATTAGAGCCTGCTTGCAATCAAATTGAAAATAATGCTGCTTCAGATTTTAGACCTTCAAGAATTTGTTCAATTGAAAGAAAATAGCTCTTCATCCAGCAAACGACCAAGGGTCATGCTGCTTTGAGATCTTGCATATCGTTGTGTTCTGGGTGTGTTTTCATGCGTCAAACGGCCAATCAGGTTGAATTCATATCATGTAGAAAACAATGCTAAGTTAATAGAACTAATGACAGGCTGGCTGAGTGCACCATGCCATACAATGTATGGTAAAAGCATCACTTTCGTGCTCTTCTTTCTAGTGAGCAGAGCTTTCAGTGCATATCCTTCCAATGAAGGTGCTTTGGGCTGAGTGTGGTTTTCAAAATGGCAGTAGGAGAGGTGGGGACTGCTTGCTGGAGGAATAAGAATGCTCTTCTTTCCCCCTTGCTGCGCAGTGACACTTTGTGGTATGTGTTCTTATTGCCTGCTGCTACTTGTTCTGCTGCCTTCCAGATGAAACAGTAAGGCTAGGAAATGGTGGAATAGCCAGTGCTTTTGTGGAAAGTAGAGCTGTTAACTTGGGTGTGCCTGTCATCTTCCAGTATGGATGATTTAGATACTTCCTTCTGATCTCAGGTGAATGCTGTATTCATCTTCTTCTTAAATATTTTTATTGCAGAAAAGTGGTGACAATGGCAGTGGCAGTGTTTCATGATCTCAGGGAGGTTATGGTGTGAGTGTTAAAGAGGTTCCTTAGTACCACATGATTTTGTTGTATCATGAGGGGTGGCATGGAGCTTATCCAGCTCCTGTTCATAAAGCATGTGAGCAGCCTGGTGAAAGGCATGTGAGAGATGCAAAATACTGTTACTGTTATGCTCCTCTGTCCTTTTGTCTGGGTTCAATTGCTTTTTGGTTCTCTTCCTTGACAGGTCTTGGCTTGTGGGTGGCTCTTTAGCAATCCCAACTGGAACCTCACACCGAAAGGCACCATGATAGTGATGACTGACATCACTGCACCCCCCAGATTGGGGTCAACTGCTACCACTCCAGCTGTGGCTCCCAACTTCTCCTGGATGCCAGAGGATGGCAGCCCCACGGCTGTGGAGCAGCCAATATTCCTCATGACCACTGCTGCTCAGGCCATCTCAGGTTTCTTTGTATGGACAGCTTTGCTCATCACCTGCCATCAGGTAACACCCTGTCACTTGTACTTCTCGTCCTTTTCCCTGCATGGTGGAACACATGTGATCCCCTGGCATATCTCTGAAAGATACAGCTGTGTGCTGGGGGTTTGCAGACTCTGAAGAGGTACTAGGACCTCTTCTTTGGGGTCTAATGTATTATCTGTGCTGATCAAGGTGGCAGCTTTTATGTGGAGGCCTTCTTCTGCCCAGGTTCAGACCGTTTCTGTAGTGCGAATGGAGAGAAAGCAAACTCTTTAAAACTAGGAGGTGTAAAACATTTGTCCACCTCTTGAGTGTTTGCAGATAGGTGTGTTATCTCAAGCCATCCTTTCCCAGGTCTTGTAGCTGAATCTAGCCATTGTGTTATTGTGTCAGCTGTTAGCTAAATGATCGTTGTAATCTGTTATTTGACATACCTCCTTTGATCTCCTGTGCCAGTGGATTCCACAGGCTGAATTCTGCTGCGGAAAGGAGTAGCAGGAAATGTTTTATTTTAATTTTTCTCCTCTCTTTCTGGGACAGGTGTCCTGGGAGCCAGAACAAGTCAAACCCTGCATCCTGTTCCATACCTCTCTTTCATGCGGTTGTCATGTGAACTGAAAAACACAGTGGGGAAATGCAAGCCCTGTTATTTATCAACCTGTGTTTTGTACCTGTTGGTCTGTAGATTCCAGAGTGGTGACTAGGATCTAGAAAACTACAGCCTATTGATGGAGTACAGGGACTAGTGAAGTTCAAAAATGGATTAGTCATGGATGAATAAGAGTAACACCTGCAGTTTCACCAGCTTGGGTAACAATTACAAGTGCCATGGATTTCAGAGCACAAATTGGTTGCCTACTGAGGATAGGAAGAAATCTTTCCTCTGCAGTATAGCATTACACAGTTACACATCGATGCACTTCTCCAAATAAACCAATGGAGGTCAGTGCCAAAGAGACACTGTTGTCCTGTTACAAGGCAGCAGTCCGCATGCTCTTGTAGGCACAGGGATTGCAGAGCTCTTGTGTCATCCCAAGGGCAAAGCTTAGAGTTATCTGAACTCCAATGTCAGCTGTCCCTGTGCTGGGTGAAGTGTGTCACTGGGATTGTCACAAAGAAAAAGTATCCGTAAGGTTTGTTAGTTTATTTTCAACCTGTTCTCCTCAGGAAATTAGGCTTTTGTGACCTCCTCAGGGGATAGGGAGAGGAAACAGAAGTATTTTGAACCCTTCAGTCGATTTTGAGCAGATCTGGCCAAGAGGAGGGGAGAGATGAACAACAGACACCTGGGGAGAGACAACCCTCTAGGGAAAGGCAAGAGCATATCAATGCATGCTTCGTTAGACCTTGGAGAATCCTCACAGCACCCCCAAATGCAGGGTGAAGCTTCAAACAAATGCTTGTGCCTCTTTCAGGGAGCGAAAGCAGTCAGTCGTGAGGTATGTATGTAGCAGACTAGATGTTATTAATTCCAGCAGTTGGGGCAGCAGCTTAATGAGGTTTGCCATACAGAGGCCTTGCCTCCAGAGAACGTGCCCTCTGCTGGCTCCGCGGCCGATAGAGTGCACCTGCAACTCGCACCGAAGCTCTGGATATGTTATTAGTCCATTACAGGAGTGGTGCTCATCCTCAGGGTATGCTTGTGGTCAGTACCTTTCCCAGGAGGTGAGTATTCTGAGAAAAAGCATCTTAGGTGTGGGATTTAATGATGGCTAACAAACTATGAGTGGTGGGAGTGGGTAGGGTGGGGATGTTGCAGTCCCCTCAGCCAGTGACTTAGGGGCATTGGCATGTGTGCAGACTGTCAGACAAAACAAGCAGTGTGGCTGCGTGCTTCCTTTGAGCATGGTGCATGAGCTCGGTGCTCACTCGGTGGCTGATGCTTTGTGGCGGGGCTGTCACTAATGTGCAGAATGCCACTTTTTGAGCAGATGGGCTGTGGCTTATCAGCTCTTGGCAGTGCTGCGAAGGGCTCTCTTAGGTTGTTTCAGGTGAAAGTCTCAAAGGCATCCACAACTGCCAAGAAAGTGAGTGTTTACATTGAGCATGTGCTTAACTGCCTGCTCCTTCCCTCTGAGAACAGCAATCTGCAGTGTTGTGAATCTTAGGTACTAAAAACAGGATAGCAGGAATATGGGATAGATAATCGGGGGAAGAAAGGTATGAACAAAAGAATACAGGCAAGGTGATGATAATAACAGTAAATTAATTGCCTAGAAGAAACTGCCTTCACTTCCTTTTCCTCTTCCTTCCCCTTCTCTGCAAACTATATGGATGCCGTAAGATAAGTGATTTTTTTTTTTTTTTTTTTTAAATCCTTGTCACCTTGAAGCTGCTGGAGTCAATCAAGAGATGATTTACTGAGTTTGTTTTTCCTGGCCCAGTTGACTGCTGAGTTCCACTTTCTCCTCTCTGTTCAGTATACCGCTGATCCTGGTCTCCCCTCTCTGTCCTTTCAGATCTACATGCATCTTCGCTGCTATAGCTGCCCAAATGAACAGCGCTATATTGTTCGGATCCTCTTCATTGTGCCCATTTATGCCTTTGACTCATGGCTCAGTCTCCTGTTCTTCACCAATGACCAGTACTATGTTTACTTTGGCACAGTGCGGGACTGCTATGAAGGTAAGGAGGGCTCAGACAGAAGGTGGGGGAGGTGGCAAGTCTCTACCCTGAGAGAACGTTTCCTCTTGGTTGGGTACATGGAGACTGTCAGCTGCTGAGACAAAGTTTTACGGTGTGCCTGGCTGGTTGACCATGGCTTGCTCACTGACTGAAAAAATCATTGAATCGTAGGATGGTTTGGGTTGGGAGAGACTTTTAAAAAACAGCTAGTCCAACCCCCCTACCACGGGCAGGGACATCTTTCACTGGATCAGGTTGCTCAAAGCCTCATCCAAGCTCACCTTCTCCCTGCTGCCTTCTGAGCATGACAAGATGTGTTGAGCCTTCCCTCCAATGTTCTTGGAGAGACATAGCTTATGATTTTCTTGGGTCCTTTGCTTCAAGAAGGTGTAAAGCCAAAAATCTACCTGCATGTTTAAAGTGAGGTATTGGTTAGCTCCTGGCTCTTGGAACAGCACTTAGCATCCAGATACTTGCTTTGTTGTGGTTTCCTGGTGCAGTTTGTTAGCGACATATTATTCTGGTCCCATCCTTGTGATGGCACAGGGTACCACAGGTACCACATGCTGGTGTTGGTGAGGTGTAAAGTTCTGTGGAGTCCTGCAGGAGAGAGGGTGCCATGTTCAGGATGAGGTAGATTGCTTTGTTTTCAGTTACCTGCTGCAGATGATACTACTAGCATTGTATGTGAGGGAAACAGTTACTCTCCAATAAATGCTATCTAAACTTCCCTCCTGATGTCATCCAGAAAGGAGCCTCTACCTACCCAGCAGCAGAGACTGCACACCAGCAGTTTATTTTTGAGGACAATTTATCACTATACCCTCATTAAATTGTAACTCATTCATGCAGTTGTTTTGGTGAGATCTGCATTGCAGAGAGGTGCCCCTGGCCATGTGAACAACTTAATCATCTGAAGGGACCAGCAGGCCCTCCTCCACATCAATGACAATGCTCTGAGATGCAGCAGCAGATGGCAAATGCGCTCATATGATTCAGAAGGCATCTTTGTTTGGGCCTGGTTTGGTTTTTTTTTAATTTTTTTTCCTTTCCCTCCTTCCCTGCCCTGCATGTGTGTGTAAGTCTAGCAGGAAGCCTGCTGCTCTGCAAAACTCCTCTCCTGGCAACAGCCAGTATCCCTCTGCCTCGCTTGCTCGGAGAGTTTGCAAACATCTGAGCGTCTGCTCAAGAGGCAGCCCATCCTCTGGAGTTTACCTTGGCAGGCTGGGCTGTGCAAATAGACTACAGTTGGAGGTGAAAGCACCTTCAGTTAGCAGATTCTCTCCCTGGCTTTTTCTAGGGACCACTTTGAAATAGCCTTTTTGTTCTCTGCCTTCCCTTGTCATCTACCTTATTTCATTTTTGGGAAGGTTTTAGGCTGCAAAGTGAGGGGAGCTCTGTTAGGGAACAGAGGGAGAAGACCCTGTTAATAAATTTTGAAAGTTGTCTTGGGCCATTTATGGACTGCATTTCATAGTGTGCGTTAAGATGAGCATATTTTGGAGTTGCTCTTTCAGGTGACTCTGCTTCCGTACAAAGCTGGGTGTCAGTAGCACTGACACAAGTAGATTTTCTTGTTATGTTGATTTCATGAGCACCATCTGATGAGTGTGGATCAGGAATGGGAGAAGAGTTCTGCAGGTGTGGTGAGCTTTGATAGTTAGCACTCATTTATTTTGGGGATGGAGGGGCAGATATTTCCCCATTCCCCCCCCCCTTTTTTTTTTTTGTTGTCTTCCTCTGATGTCATCTCTTCCCTAGTGCTTGTGGAATGGGCAGCTGGTATTGTAATGACCACATCAGAGGGCAGGGGTCACTGGAGGACAATAGGAAAAGCTCAGCTTCTCTTCCTCTAGGTCCTTGGAGCTGTCAGCTAAGTTGCAGGAAAATTGCAGGCAAAAGGGGTTACCACAATTATTTAAATAAGTTTTCCATGGTTGATGTTTTCTCTCCTAATTAAGGCTTTCACAAGATCATTGCTGTGTGAACATACCTAACTTTGTTCAATAACAAGGATTACAGGTCGAATAACTATCCCAATTACATAAATAGAAACAGGTATAATACTGACTTCTATGTTCTGTAGCATTCTTGCCAGCTAGGCACGTCTACAAGCCATAAATAAAAAGTTTTGAGATGGTGAGTGTTTTGGGGAGCGTTGAGTACCTCTTTTCTGGGGCGTAGTTTGGATGCTTGTAGAAGAATTAGAGTTCACGTCTGTCTCTGGCTGGAAGTTCATCCACATGGGAAAATGGACCTCACGTCTAATAACTGGCTGCTTGGTGAGGTCAGCTTCTCAGCACTGTACGTTGTTAGACTTTTGTTCTTATTTCAAAGTTCCTCAAGTCTTCTGCTTTCATCCCAAGTTATTTTCTCTTTGTATTATGTCAATGCCGGGGGCCAAACCCAGGATTTGGTTATTGGCATTCCAGGAAATGTCTAGGTATGGACTATCATAGAAAATAAAGTTTAAAGAAGGATCACATGGTCAGACATTTTGCACCAAGGCTATATGTGGCAAATTTAGGAATACAGTGCTTGCCCTAAAAATCTCACAACCATGTGAGGGTCCAACAGCAATTATAACAAGTTAAGAGAGTGGCAGACAGGGCATGTACAGGCTTACTCCATGCACAATTAAGTGGTTATGGATCCCTTGAAAAGGAAACATGTCTGTAGTTATGATGAAAGCTCTCTGCACAGTGTCCTGACCTCAGTTTATAAGTATCAGCAAAAGTGAGCCTTAAAGAGAATTGAAATGGGGCAGAGTATTAGCGGTCAATCTGAGAAGGCTCTTCCTCATCTGCACCAGCTTGCTGGGGAAGGCAGAAAAGAGGTGGCCCGAGGAGGCAGCTGTTCAGTAAGCCAGAAATTTCAGCTTTCTGAGGAAACAAAGCACAGAGCTTTTTTTTTTTTTTTTTTTTTTTTTTAAATCTCCACCAGACATGAAAACAGAATTTCGCTAGTTGGTAAGACCCCTCTGTTTCTCCAACTCTTATGTCTAAAGTCTGGTTATTTCAGAGAGAAAAACTGTGCTCATCACCTAAAAGGTCTGGTTATCTCAGAGAGAAAAACTGTGCTCATCACCTAAAAGGTTAAGTACAGGAGATAAGATATGGTTCATGGATCAGAAATAACTTCCAAATGATCTAGTACCAGTGTAATGTAATGGAATAATGCACAGGAAGCCTGTAAAGAATGCTGTCTTACAGGTGCCAAGTAAAACAGAGGCTGACCACAGTTTTAAGTGGTCCTGTGACCCTTTTGGCACGAGTCATGGAACTGACCTGGGACCTTGGCCAAACTCCAGTTCAGATAGTCTTGTGAGTGCTGAGGTAGGGTGATAAATGCAATGAAAATAATCTGGAGTGCTTTGAAGGGAAAGATGCTGCATAAGCAGTCCCTGCTCATGTTTGGTCTGTTGCCTGTACTCTTGGTCCTTGCACCTGTTTTGAAGTTGGTTTTCATTTTACTCTGATTGATGTCTTTGCAGCCTTCGTAATATACAACTTTCTCAGCCTCTGCTATGAGTACTTGGGAGGGGAGAGCTCCATCATGTCTGAGATCAGAGGGAAACCAATTGAGTGAGTATTTGTTCTGCTTACAGCATGACACTCTCATCCTTCTGTGCCCATCTGTCATGCCTCTGTCCTTGCCCTGAAAAACTGTGTCAAGTGGCAAATGTCTGTTGGGACTGGGCAGGATGGATGGTGATGATTTACTAGTACCCTGCTCTGAAACAGATCAGGCTGATCACATCCTCTTAGGCAAGCTGGACTGATTCACAACTTTTCTGGACACCTGCCTACTCCTTTGTTTCTTTTCTTATTCCCTTCTCCTCCATTAAATCTTTTCTGTCTTCAGTTGGTTGTGTGTACTTCCTCCAGGGTCTGTGTTTCTCCCCATGCTACTAAGTTTGAAAAAAGAAAAAGATGGGAGTGTGGAGTCAATATGTTATTTTAAACACATCTGAAAGAGGGTCTGGCTGTAACTGTGTAATCATGGTTGGAGAAAGCATCGGCCCTGCAACATTGCTATAGAGATGTAGACAGAGGGTAGGAATCTTGCACTCCAGAGCAAATCTTGCTTCTGAACCCTGTCATCTTGTGTTGGCTCTTTCAGGTCCAGCTGTGTATATGGGACTTGCTGCCTGTGGGGAAAGACGTATTCGATTGGATTCCTGAGGTTCTGCAAACAGGTACGGGCTGAAGGAATTGTGCTGTCCTCCAGAAGTGAATGAAGTGTATGTGGGTGGCAATGGTGCCTTGTGCTACTGAACTTCTGAGATGAGCACTCCTTCAAGGGGGTTTATGATACCATTTTGAGAGGCCTGCAGACTTCTGAGAAGAGGGGGTGTTTTAGGTTTTTGTTTATTTGTTTTTTTCAAATAATTTTAATGTCTTCTACTCAACCCTGCATCAGGAAGGCCTTAGCAAAAGATCCAATTTATCTCCTGGACATGATATTAGCCCTGGGAAGAAATTCCAATTTCCTCTTCCCTTTCTGGATTGCAGAAGTCCCAACTTTAAGAAATTGATGGCTGTGTTGTGTTTCAGACACCCCACAGTTGTGTAACAGCCTCCTAAATTTCCAATGCTGCTGTTGTGGTTTGGAGTTGAGGAGGGGGTGGAGGTTAAGCATGACACAACGGTTTGTAGGAGGAACCCAGTATTGCTCACTGTGTATGTCTGTCTGTGCTGAATTGGGTATGTTGAGGGGGAGGGAATGGGGGAGATCTAAACCTGGATACAGCCCTTGTCTGCTCACCCCAGGTCAGTCACCTCTGGCTGCCGTGAGGCAGCAGGTGAGTTTTAAGGCTTTGCTTCCTTGCTGAAATTAACACGAGGTTTCTCTGGAGACCGTGTGAAGCAGGTCTGGTTCTTTGAAAGGGCTCGGTTCATTGCAATTCCAGTCACTGTGTCTAGATATCTGCCTTGACTTCTCCTCCACATCATGACCTATCTTCTGTGTTTTAGCAATATGCAGGAACATCAAAGGTACAATGCAGCCTCGTAGTAGTATCCGGTATTAATCTCTGCAGCGCAATTGACCTTTTTTCAAAGGACCACATCTTTCTTTTTTTCTGTTCTGTTTGTCTCTATGTCCCATATTCTGTCCTCATGGCTCTCCTGTTTTCTTCCCTGATACTTTATTTTCTAGTCTGCTCCCAGTATGCTCTTTCCTCTGTTCTTTTGGGCTTCATTTGTGCACTCTTTGAGTCGATGCATGTTCCTTTTGCTCTTACTGTTAACTTTTACCTTTTAAATATGGCATAAGCAGATGTAACACCCATCAAGGTAAATGAGTGCTGGAGAAATAATTTCCCTTTGACCTCTTGTTTCTTATGTCCTGCAGCCTCTGGCAGTTATCTCCACAGGGGTGGCACATGGCTGTGTTTGGAAAGTTCTTTCACAAGAATGAAGACTAGGAGCACTTTTTTTTGGGGTAGGGGGATTCTGCTGGCTTCCACAAATCCTCAGCTCATCTGGTAGCTCTAGCTTAGGTGGATATTTTGCTTTTCCTATGCTGCTATCTGGCAGCAATTCTTCTAGTGAGGCCTGCCCTTTACAAACCACTAAGTCTGCTGTGGAGGCTGTGAGGGAGGTGTCTTGCAAAGGGATGTTAAAATACTTCGTCCTTCTTGACTCAAGGTTAAATGTTGCCTTGGTGAGAAATCTTTGACACCAAGACTCACTTTCTGGTACTTCTAGACTTCCAGGATTGCTGAGGAAGACCTTTCAAGACAAATTCCTGGGAAGGCTAGTGTGAAAGGGCAAGAGCACATCTCAACGCTGATCTGTGCAGTATCCACCTTTGTGGTGATCAGGAAGAGGGAACGTGCTGGAAGGAACACCTTGCCCATTTTATCCCTGCTCTCAGCTTCTCCAGCACTCCTGCTGCCTCCCACCACCGCCTGCCTGTTTTCTGCTCTTTCCATCCCTTTTTATCCTGAAGGAATTAGCATGTTACAACCATTCCTTCTTTCCATTTTCATTCCCATCCCAAGCTGTTCTCAGGCATATGCCTGCTGTGGGTCAGTCAGTCTGCCTGTGCTGCCTGCGGCCCTCCAGCAGTCAGGTGCTGTGCTGGTGGCTGCGGTGCAAAATCCGGACAGCTTGTTTCCTCAAAGATGTCTTGATCGAGATTCTTTGCTGGGTCTGTGTCTGATGACCCTCACAGATGGGTCACGCACCATCCATGTGCTTCCCGTATGCTGTAGCATCTTCTAGGGAAGCAACTAAAAATAAGACATGGTGGTTTGGATTGCAGGGAAATGGTTAAAACATCCCCAGATTGGAAGGAAGGGAAGCTCAGAGGACAGAGTTGTTTACCAATTAGCTTGACCTTTTCCAGTTCACATATTTACAGTGACTCACTAACTGGCATGTGCTGGGGTTTTTAATCTCCTTGAAGTCTTATGACCACTAACAAATTGCACAGTATCCAAAGCAATTATTCCTATTTGGTTTTGCCTTCTTTCCATACACTGTCCTCCCCACACGTGCACAGGTCAGCATCTAGCCTCTTTCAGGGAGACATGGCTGATGTTTTTAGGGTCACAACCCTCCACTCTCTTAGGACCTTAAAGTTCAATGTCTGAAGAAAGGTGAAGAATGGGGTGGCTTTGAGAGAGGAGTCATCCCAGTAGTATCAGTGATTTATACTGGCAGAATGGATAGAGCTGATCCCAGGTGCCATGAAGCCTTTGAGGAGATTCAGTAAAGGTTGTGTGGGTGACAATAGAATAGCTCTTCATTTCTGTCTGGCAGCACACACTGCTATGCATACAAAATGCCTTAATATGGTGGCGGTTGTCAAAGTTCCTCCTCAGAGAGCTGGGTTCTCCTCCTGTGCAGGGGACCATCTTGCCTAACTTTATGGCAACTAGGGACTGGAGTTTGCTTCCCTTCCCTGGTATCCCTTTGGTATGGACACAGCAAGTTTAACATAGCACTGTGTGGGATTTTTTTTTTCTCATGCCCTTACCTTGCATAAATGTGCTGCAGCACAGCCTATGAAAGACAGCTCTGGAAGAAAGCACCTGATTAGTTTCTAGAAGAAACCTACAGGGAGGTTTTTCTTCCCATCCTGGACAACTAGATAGCACACATACTTCTTCTGAATCTCCTTTGTCTCCTGTTGCGTGCTGCAGTCCTCAAGCACAATCGATTAGCAAGCGGTGGGGTCAGACTCTTTGCTGGGGCTGGACAGTGTTGCCTTGCTGCACTGTCCCAGTGGCGACACTGTCATGGTGCTTGTTTGGGAACCTGGCCTCTTGAACCTCCTGTTTTCTCGTTCCTCCTCTCTGATTCCTGTAGGCTACCCTGCAGTTCTGTGTGGTGAAGCCCCTCATGGCCATCAGCACAGTCATCCTTCAGGCCTTTGGCAAGTACCAGGACGGTGACTTTGAGTAAGTTTGTTTGTCAAACAAGCATACCTTGGCTGCCTCTTCTCTATGCAGCTGTACTGTGGTCTGTGTGTGTGCTGGGCCATGGGAAGAGACTGAGGGACAACATGGGCTGAATGCACATAAGGGCAGGGGTCAGCCTGTTGCTTTCGGGTTTTTTCTACCTCAGTTTGGGGGAGGGAATGGAACGGGGAGGGATTGGAATAGGGAGACAGAAGAGAAATGGAGTCTTATGACTCCCCAGTGATAGTGACAAGGGGAAGAGATTGTGCTTGAATTTCAGGCATTCATGTGTCTTCTCTCTTCAGTGTAACCAGTGGCTACCTCTACGTGACGATCATCTACAACATCTCTGTCAGCCTGGCACTGTATGCCCTCTTCCTTTTCTACTTCGCCACACGTGAGCTGCTCAGTCCCTATAGCCCAGTTCTCAAGTTCTTCATGGTGAAGTCTGTCATCTTCCTGTCCTTCTGGCAAGGTGAGCTGCTTTTCCCTTCCCTTGACAGGAACACAGAGCTCTCTGCAGGGGCTCAGACATTAGAGTTGATAGAGCAGGTGCTGATTAATAGACGGAATGTCTTTCTGTATTATTATTAGTGTTATTACAATACTTGTTTTATAGTCTTTCATTGCTTTTCTCTGCAAAACCTGTTTTGCTCATCTTTGTTTTTGTGCTCCTGAATCCTCACTATCCCTGTGCCTCGCAAAATCGGCTGTTTGGTTGAAGAGTCCTTTGCATTCCTGGAACAATCATAGAGTACAAACTGCCAACATTTTATCTGCATGCTGCCATTTTATTGATTAAAGTGGCACATCTAAACATTTTTAGTACTTTCTTTTAGTGCTCTATAAATAAAATTTTAATGGAATGGCTGTGATTCAGACAGCTTGCTGCTTCACATGAATGCAGTGTGTGCTGTTACAGAACCACCACCAAGTGGAACGACATTCAGAATACGTAGACATAATGCAGAGGCGCATTTAGAAATCCAAAGTTCCACCTAAGCTTAGTGCTTCTTACTAATTGTCTCTAAGTATTTCCCTGTTCAGTGCCCTACTTAAGTTTACTGAGTTGCACTTCAAAGACTAATTAAGTAGGAACTTACGTGGAATTTAGGCTGTTGGAGTATGGCCCATCCTCCCTGTCTGCAGACACACTAATAAGCTGTCAGTTTATCATCTTGAGCCATCTGGTCACACACTCTGCCTTCTCTGGAATTCTTCAGCCACCTGTCTGTGGACAGGGAGAAATATCTTTCTTGCAATGGTGTGTCAAAACCACTTTATGCTTAAATGAAAATCTCTGTTACATCAGTTTTTGCCCTAGCTAGTGGGAGTGTTGAGATCCCAGAAGTACTCACAGAAATACCTGACTACCTCTTACCCTTTTGGACTTGCTTAAGTCCCGCAGCAGCTGGTTCCACAGGTGATGCATCAGTTGAGAATAGAAGAGGGTCAGTGTTTGAATGTTCTTTGCTTAAACACATTTGTCTCATTCATTCCTCCTTCTCTGTTGTACAGGTGAGCGTAGATGGGAGAATCTAGCGCACTCTGTAGTTCCTGTGTTAAATGGGTTTGCATCTAGGACATACAGCACAAATAGCTATTTCTGTTCCTTACAGTTAGTATGCAATCATGTTTTCTGCACATTTACATGAGCTTGTTGCTTTGTTTAGGGATGCTGTTGGCCATCTTGGAAAAGTGTGGTGCCATCCCCAAAATCCACTCTGCCAATGTGTCTGTGGGTGAAGGCACCGTAGCTGCTGGGTATCAGGACTTCATCATTTGCGTGGAGATGTTCTTTGCAGCCATCGCCCTACGCCATGCCTTCACATACAAGGTGTATGTGGACAAGAGACTTGATGCCCAAGGTAAGAAATATGCCAGTGCATATGGCATGTCTGTTTGGTAGCAAGACTGGGTGGAGACTGGTCCCTCTGGCAGCCAACACACTGATACAACTCCCAACCTGAGTGCTTGGAAAAACATCACATCCCTTCCTCTGTGGTGTCTGAACGGATTCATTGTGCAACGGCTCTGCAGGGTAGAAACCTTGCCTGAACTGCATTGTTCCCTTTTCAGTTCCCCAGTATGCCACCCACGAGAGCTTGTTGCAGACCTGAGTGCTGCAAGAAGTTGCATCCTTTTGGTAGAGTGGGTTTGTCCTTCCCTGTCTCCCCAAAGGGGAACTCCGTTGCTCTGGGTTGTGCAACAAACTGAAGGTAGGAGGGCCAGGGCCTGAAACAGGCTATGTTTTGAATCTGGCTCAGGAAGATGAGGCTGTGCTTTGGTAATATGTTTGGCTTGGAGGAGGAGGATCTTCCTGTAATGACTCTGTGAGGGCTGGGCTGCTAGAAATCTTATCCCAGGGAAGAGGGAGGTGGTCATTATCTCTGGGAAAAGGGGGTTCTTGTGCCCGGTCTATGCAAGTACATTCAGTGTTCTCCAAATAAAGGGGTTCCTTCATGCTAGGGGGAGTCTGCACTGAGGTGTCGGAAGACAGCAGCCCTTGGGGGAGTATTCATGTAGATGATCCCTCCATCCCAGCCAGCCCCAGATGTTTTGAAGGACAGTGGCCGCAGCTGGGGGAGATGAGATCTGTGTGTGATGAAAGCGTAAACTGCTGGCCAGTGCAGTTGGGGATATTTCACTGGTGGGTCTTGTTCAGTTCTTGTTATTTCCTCTCTTTCTTTCTCTCTCTCTATCTCTCTCTCTCTTCTCTCCCTTTTATCTCTTCCTTGCCTTGGCCACTGGTCCCTGATGCAGCTGTTCCATCATATGGGCCATACGGTAGGTACAGCATGCTCTGTGTGTTTGTCTCTGTTGGTTGTTAACTGGGATGCTGTTCTGTCCTGATTCCCAGTCTGCCTACTGCCTGCTCTGTCCCTTGTTCCCCCTTCCTTGTAGGTCGGTAACTCAACTGCCTCACACAGCTGCTTTAGGGTTCTCTGGATCATAGTGGTCAAACAGCCCCATGGGCAGTGGCGTAACACCTAGCTTTAGAGCTTTTCTGTCAGGACTATATTAATCTCTCCAGAGAGTTGCAGTTTCTCAAAGGACCTGGTTTGCTTTCTCACCCCAGCCTCCCTTCACTTTCGTGATTGCCACAGATGATCAGCATGGTTTGGTCATTGGGGGACCTCGTCCCCAGGACTGAGCAGAGCCAGAAGCCTGTGCTGGAAATGAGACCTAGAAGCCATGAGAAATGGCAGCTCCTAGAAGGACATGCAGCCTTCCTCTGTGCTCAGCACTTGAGTGGGACAATCTCCAACTATTGCTTCCTTCACAGTATCGCTGTGGCAGTCCCCACCTGCGGAGGGGTTGTGCCTCTAGTACTGCCTGTTCCCTTCCTTTCCCTCCTTTGCACTTCTTTCCACTTTTATGTTCTCTTTCCTGTGGGCACTTCGATACTGCCTGTCAATCTAATTTCCAGTGAGTGGTAATGGCAAATTACATTTCTCCTATATTTTTAGAATTTCCTTAGGTTTTGTCTTTTGAAACCCTTTGCAGGAGCACCTCCCTACCTGACTGTCTTTGTTGCACGCCCAAGCCAGTACAAATAGTAGGTAGTGGAGGTTGTCACTGTGGGTATGTCCCATACTCATGGCATGTCCCCCATTTGGTCCTGAGGTGGATTTGCTTGGCTAGCAGTAGCTGGACTTTAGGAGCACTGCTGGTAAAACTCGACACCATTTGTGTGGCATTTTCTCAGCAGCTGCTTAAGGGAGTCTGTAAGGTAACTTCTGCAGGACCTAGGAGTGCATGTTCCCTGTTCTCCTTACCTTCATGTTAAGGGGAGCAGGGGAAGGCAGAAGTATTCTTCACTTGTCCCTCCCCATCTTACTCCAACAGGTCGCTGTGCTCCCATGAAGAGCATCTCCAGCAGCCTCAAGGAGACCATGAACCCCCACGACATAGTCCAAGATGCAATCCACAACTTCTCCCCAGCCTACCAGCAGTACACCCAGCAGTCAACGCTGGAGCACGGTCCACCCTGGCGCAACGGCAGTCACATTATCTCGCGCTCCCACAGCTGCTCGGGTGCCCGTGACAATGAGAAGACCCTCTTGCTGAGCTCTGATGATGAATTCTAGGAGGGGAAACTGCCAGCACAGGCTGTCATTTTCCTTCTTTTGTTGATTTTTACCTTTTAATTTATTGAAGCAGAAACACACAAGTCATATCACTTCCTAGAGAGTGCAGATTGCAGAAGTGGGCATTTCCCATTAGCTGTTGTGGCTATGGACGTGATCAGTGGTGCGGAGGTGGGGGAATGGCCAGGACTCCATTCTTGAGCCCGTTCCTTACAGCAGCAATTGACTGGAATTAATTGAAGCAGGCCTGGGGGCTCTGGCTTCCCACACCTGCTCAGCTTGGTGTGGAGTGTGACTGGCCAGAGTCCAGAGTTGTAGCTAAAAATGTTGTTGTTTTTCCTTTTTTCCAACTGGACAACGTGACTGCTTTGTATTCCTCTTCTTGAATGGTTGATGTAGGCACAGTTTGCTCCCCCAGCTCCCCGGTACTAACATCTCTGTCATCCTTGGGAAATGGGATTAGGATGCAGTGATAAGCATTCCTGAGGACCAGACCAGAGCCTGGTTCTATATAGCCATTGCCTTGAATACTTAGTAAGGAGCATCTGGCCCCACCCTCCTAAGCACCTGGTTGTGCAGTCCTGTACTTGAGTGAGCGAGGGGGAAAAGGGCAGGACTTCTTTCCTGTTCCTCTGCTCCCTGCATCCCACCGGCTCCCCATCAAAGCTGATGCTTGTTGAAGCTCAGCAGGGATGGAATTACTGTCTCACGGGCAGGGTTTTCTAATCACCAGGTGTCCAAGCTTCCCATCTCCCCTGCATTCCTGTGGCAAGAAGCCTCTCTGGAGCATGTCTCCAGCTAACAAGACTGAGGACTGGCCATGATAGGTGGTGGAAGTTTGTAGAGCTCTGTCCCTTTCATCCCTCTTTGGGAAAGGAAAATATGTAAACACTAAAACGTTTTTTCTTCTTGTTTCCTGTCCCCCACTGACATAGCTGTCCCTCTTAAAGGTGTGGATTGCACCAGGGAGCTGCCAGAGCAGGTCCTGGTCTCTCACAGGTAGCTCTCCCCATGCTTGTAATCACCGACATCCCCTGTGAGCTGCACGTTCTGCCCTTGGGCTGTGTTCAGGAAAGGATGTAGCACACTCCTCCTTTGCTTTTTTGTCGCCATAGCTGTTCTGGGTCAATCTGGAGGAGACTTGAAACCTGACATGACCTGGGTGGTTAAAATTGTCCCTCTTAGTTTCCCAGGCAGCAGCTACTGCTGCTGCACATTTCACAGGCCCTGCAGCAACTCCGATGCTATCAAGGGTGGAGCCAGCATCTACGGGATTGGGAAAATAAGCTTCCCCTTGCTTTTGCTTGGTTTTGGATTGGCCCCTGGGTATTTAGTGGAGCCAAAATAAAAATGATCCCTCTATCCATTGACCAGGAAATGACTCTTGCTTGCTTAAAATGGTCTAGGGGAGGAGCAGGGGACACACTCAAGTGCCACAGGTCAGATGTCCCTACCCCCAAGCAGGAAGCAAAAGGGAGAGGCTGGAGCAAGCTCTTGCTTTCTGCTGGGCTGTAGTTTCTCTGTTCCTCTCCCGCTTGATGCCTGCCCTCAGCAGACCTGTGTC
Organism: Pterocles gutturalis; assembly: GCF_000699245.1. Taxonomy (NCBI): domain Eukaryota; kingdom Metazoa; phylum Chordata; class Aves; order Pterocliformes; family Pteroclidae; genus Pterocles; species Pterocles gutturalis. The sequence goes on from NW_010146496.1 coordinate 26,057, forward strand.
TTCCCAGATTGCCCCTCATTGCTCTGCTAGGAGAACTGGGGCCTGGTTCACCGCCTGGAGGTTAGCTTTTCTCTTGTCCACTAAGCCACACGCTTGTGCATTCACTTTCTCGGAAGTGACTGTGAGCAAAGAGCACCTCATTTCCTCAGCACCCCTGCCAGAAGCCTGGGGTCGGAGGAGGGGGAAAAGGGCTTGAAGACAGGTGTGTTTGCTCCCTGCTGGGAGGATAAGATAGGGGAAGGCTTAAGGACGGTGTCTCCTTCTGTACCTGTGTGTCTAGGGGGACAGTGAAGCAGGTGGGAGCAACGGTGCTGGCTGAGGGAGCTGGAGGCAGGGTCAATGGATCCAGCAGCTTCTGTGCTGCTGGATTTTCCCATTTGCACGCATCCTGCGGTGCCACACAGTTAGCTACTGCTTTTCCTGAATCTGTTGCTGCTTAAATGGACGTGCAAATGCTATCTGCCAGGCTTTGTGTGGGCTTGGTGTAAAACTCCTTTTCCTCATGACATAAGCTGCCAGGAATGCAGGGTTGAAGACTGAATGGGCTTTCCTTCCATCTTCCATGGCTTTGATGAATAGTCCTTTAATGTGAGGTATTTATTTTAAACTTCGCCTCTCTCTTAAGAAAGTGGGACATGGGACACGATTCCTTCCTCCCTTTTCCTTGCATTTGCAGGCCTTGATGATGTCCCAGTGTCACTTAATTGGTGACTATCCCCAATCTTTGTTGTATTGGGTGTCTGAAATCTGAAATCTTGGGGCTTGCCCTGTTGAGCTTAAAGATGATTGAGGCTTGGGGAAGCATTTTTTTAAAAGTTATTTTGAAATGTATGCTGCATATATATGCTGTGCAGGGGATTTGGATATTCTCAAAGCTTCCTGTATGTAGTGGTTTAAAGCATAATCCTTTTGCACTAGCTGCCTTTGGAGAAGCCTGGTGAAGAACTAGTGCCCAAACAACAGCCAGCTGCCATGCGTTATAATTTTATATATATATATA
>NW_010146497.1:0-4218 GCF_000699245.1 Pterocles gutturalis
AGTTTGCTCTCCTGAAGTTCAGGGTCTTGTTTCTGCTTTTTGTCAGGCTCACATTCCTCAACATCATAAACTCCACTGGGGCGTGGTCACTACCGCCCAGGCTACCCCTAATCGCAACCCCTCTAATGCTCTCTTCTACGTTGCTGAGCACCAGGTCTAGTAACGCTTCCCCTCGGGTCAGTCCATCTAATATCTGGACCAGGAAGTTATCATCAATAGACTCCAGGAGTCTCCCGGATTGTTTGCAGCCCGCGGTGTTGTTATCCCAGCAGATATCTGGGTGGTTGAAATCCCCCATCAGGAGAAGAGCCTGCGAGCGTGACAGCTCTTTCTGTCTAACATAGAGGGCAACTCCCCCTCCCCTCCTACCCTGTCTATCCCTTCTGAAAAACCTGTAGCCCTCAGTCACAGTGTTCCAGTCATGTGATTCATCCCACTATGTCTCCATGGTAGGAATTAGGTCATACTTTTCTAATTGCGACACAGTTTCCAACTTCTCCTGTTTATTTCCCATGCTGCGTGCATTGGTATAGAGGCACTTCAGCTGGGTTACTGGCCTCATTACCTTCTTGGAGGAGCCCTTCCTCCTTCTGTCTGAGTCCCAATCTCCAACTGAGAGGTGCTCCCGATCCTTTAAGCAGTTTCCCCAGAGGCCTAAAGTCCCTTTTGATTGCCCTTGGGCTTCTTTTACTTCTTTTACTGCGTCATTGCCAACATGAAAAACCAGTAATGGGTAATAATCGGAGGGTCTTACCAGGCGGGAGATGATCCTAGCAACATCTCTCACCCGGGTCCCGGGCAGGCAACACACTTCCCAGTACTGACCTCTGAGGAACGCCACTTGTCACCATTCTTCACTTGGACATTGAGCCATTGACCACAACTCTTTGGGTGTGACCAATTCCTTATCCACTGTGTGGTCCAACTGTCAAATCTATGTCTCTCAAATTTAGAAACAAGGATGTTGTGCCGGACAGAATATTAACCAGCTTTCCTGGGCCCCCCTTCCTTCAGGGCTTTGTCCCGTGGTACCCCACTGAGCAGATCCCTGAAGGTATGAAGGCATGAAGTGTATAAAAAAGCAAACTGCAGAAAGATAAGCTTTCAGAATAAAAGGGCATAGCAAAAATTTTCTCTCCATTGAATTAAAAGTGACCAAAGAAAGACCCTCCAGCCCTGGCAATTTCTGAATATTCTGCTTACTCATACAGTAGTCAGAGTTCTCTTGCTTCTTCCAGTTGCTGCTCCAAAATAATCCTCCACCCCACCCTCTGCACCTTTGTTAGGGATATCTTAGGCAGTATTCTGTGCTGGAACAGTTCTACTTTTCTTTTACTTTTTCCTCTGCTACCTATTTGCTCTTCAACTTTGTCTCCAAAACACCGTTCATCTAAGAGTTTGCCTACCCCTAACAGTCTACTAGCCCTGCTTCAAAGTGTGATAGGATCCCTTGGTTATGTGTTCGCATTTTTCTGTGGTAGCCTGTTATGATGTTCCTACTCTTCAGTGACTATGTGCTTGAAGACGGAATAAGAAGGACTGTGTGATGGTTTTACCTTGGCTGGGAGCCAATTCCACACAGCCACTTGCTCACCCTCCTCCCTCCCAGGGATGGGGGAGAGAATTAAAGGGGTAAAGGGAAAAAAGACTTGTGGGTTGAGATAAGAAAAATTTAATAACTAGACTACGATAATACTGAAAATAGTATCAATGATAATAATAGTTATGTATACAAATATACAAATGAGTGATACACAGTGATACCACCATCTGATGACCAAGGCTCAGCCCACTCCCAGCTAATGATCCTGGAGCAGGGAGAGTCCCGAAACCACACTCCCGGAGTGGAGATAAGAGCCCGAATGTCCCAGACCGAGAGCTGACCAAGGGAGGGAGACAACCCTGGGAAAGGAACCACCCAGGGAGAACCGACCCAGAAAGAGAGCTGATCCAGAACAAGAGAGCGAGCTTCCAGATAGTTCCTTACCTATATACTGGGCATGATGTGCGTGATATGGAATAGACTATTGGCCACTTTGGGTCTCAATCCTAAACCTAAGATTGAATCCAAGGTAAATAATTGGGCTGTGCTCCCTCCCAGCTTCTCCTGTACCTGCAGACAATGGCACAGCAGAGAAGCTGAAAAGTCCTTGACTGTCCTAACAACAACTGTAAACATCACTGTTATCAGCCTTCCTCTCTGCACAAATCCAAAACACAGCCTCTTACTAGCTACTGTGAAGAAAGTTAACCCTGTCCCAGCTGAAACCAGGACAGGCTGGCACTGTAAAGCTTCCTTTAATGTAGTAAGACTTAACCTTCTATAGAAAAAAGCATCTGAAACCTGTTTGGATAGTAATAGTGTGGCATGCAAATATGATATTCAAAATACCAGAAGGAAAAACTGTCCAGAGATGAGACTAGTGAGGATGGAATTGCTCTCAGCTCAGGCTTGAAGTGCTGAGGGTGAATACCTAAAAAGTGTCAGGATACACAGAAAGATGTTGGGAGGCTTCCAAATAGCATGAACTGCATGAGGAAAGGCCCATACAAATTGTATGTGATTGTAGTGAAGTTCTGCTTCTTCACAGAGGGGAACCTGACACAAAGAAAGCAAAGAACTTAAAATCCAGCCATATTATTAAAAAAAAAAAATGATCTGACTAAAATTTTAATGATTATTTTTAACATCTTCAGGTGTACTTGTCTGGGTAAACAAATATCTCTTCTCATGTCTCAGGACAGAAGTCAGGTTTTCATTTAAAGAATTATGAAAAAACTTTCTCTGTGCAGAGCTGTAACTACTTGTCCATTTTTTTTTTTTTCCTACACCTTCCACTGAAGCATGCAGTAATGTCTGCTGCCAGGGACATGCTACTGAACTTACTCATTTAGGCAGTTGTTACGTTCCTAGAAAGAAAAAGAAGAGATAAAGACAGCAGAGACTCAAATATTGGAGCAAATCTATGCAGACTTTTAAAAGCAAGTAGATTTTTTTTTTTTTTAACTGAATTCAGACATTATGTGAGCTCATGGAGATATGTGAGGATAAAGGTTATGTGACCAGGTTGCCTTGTACCTGTGAAAAGATATGTAACAGCCTTGTACATCAGTTGGATTCAGAGCAGTGGGACTTGGCAATACCAGAAATCTGTGGAACTGCAGAAGTGAAAGCTAGACAGACTGAAGGCTTGTGTGAGAGGCTGAATGGGGACAAGGACAGTTACGGGGAGTGCAAGGAAATTTAAGGGGACCTAACAGAAGATTTTCAGGTGAAATGGTGTGAGAAGAGGAAAAGAATTAAATGCCAAGTATGATTATGAAATTATGAAGGGAAATGGATGAGTTGCCTGAAGATGTTTGCTTTTCCAAAGAGAGACAAAAGAGTCTAGCAGATTTAGTTGCCAAGAGCAGGGACACAGGCAAGCATTTTCTTGGTCAAAATGTGCAAGGAATAAAAAGAGCTGTCAAAAGCTACATATTACTCTGTTTCGCTAGGCTAAAACTAGCAGGTAAGGAAGTGGAGTGTGAGCTCTGTGTTCATTGTCCTCTGAAGGAACTTCATTAATTTTCAAAGTAACTAGCTCTTTGTTTATTTACAATCTAATTGGCAACCCTGAGCACTTGCCAAAGGTCGTTAAGAATGTAACTGTATTGTTTTCTTCTTACATAGGAACAACAAAAATACTCTAAAGGCTTAGTTTTTCCCATAGTGACATTGGTCAACTTTGCCATCGTAAGTAGATTTGCTCAATTATGACTGGGACTCAATAAAAATTTCTATGGTTATTCCACAAAAAGAAACTATTCCCATTTCTCTCTTTACTGTGCCCCATCTCTGCAGCATGAGCAGAGAAGGAATGTGCTTGTTCTAACATTTCAGGTTTCAGCAACTGTTTAAATGAAGACAGAAACTTTTTGAGCAAGTAGAAATAGGAAGTGCATAGTAAAACATGGCACCTTGAGGTGTAAAGTATTTTTTCCTGTTTATTAGGCATGAGTGGAACCCATGCACAAAAAGAAATAATAAGAGAGGTAAGGGAAGTGAAAATAACTAATTTGCCTTTCTTAAGTACTCTTCATCCACAGGAAGTAGAGTACAAAGTTATGACAGAAGACAACCCAAGATACTTTTAAAGGGTTTTCAGGTATTTAGAGAAAGGGAATGAGATGTATGTATGAATTAATCTCTGGAATGAGATGTAGCCTCCTGTCAAG
>NW_010146498.1:0-1580 GCF_000699245.1 Pterocles gutturalis
ACCTGCCGTAGCCCAAGCCTCTGCCATGGTCACCCGGGAGCCCTTTTTCCCAGGAGCTGACGAAGACCTTTGACGGTGGAGAAAAGAAGCGGGATCTGAGAGATGAAGGAACCACATGACACTCCGGTCAGTGAGACAGAGAGAGGGAGCTTGTCCGTCATTTTCCCTTGCCACATGGTGAAGAAAAGAAGCAGCCGTGGAGGACCCCACGCTGGAACTACAAGCCCCACGCCGGAGTCGGGGGAGTCGCCAGGGGACTGAAGCCCCATTGGAAACTGAACGTGGCAGTCAGGAGAGACTGTAAGGAGGAAAAGAGCGGCAGGCTGACCGCACCCCCCAGGCAGACTGACTGCACCCCGCACTCCCCCCCCACCATGTGCTGCCGGGGAGGGAGAAGGTACAGAACCAAGCCTTTGGGCTTTGGGAAGAAGCCAGGCTATGGCTGCTGGGAAGAAGCTGTGTAAGTAAGGGTCTCAGAGGGGGCCTCACCGCTTTGCTCAGGAGCTGCACTTCAGCACAGCCCTCACCCAGGGCCCTCCTAAACTACAACAGCCAAGCCTATGCCTGGCCTCAGACCTTGCTGGTCCAGACTCTGACCTGCAGGCTCAACTTCCTGCTTGGGTCTGATGCTCCTCATCACCACGGACTGCTGCCCCGGAGCTGTGGGGCACTGGCTGACCCTGGGCACCTCACCAGCCTCTTTATCTCTTCTTGTCCAGGTGCTGTGGGACTCTGGTCTCACTGCTCCCTGGTCATACATAAAGCCTTCTTGCAACTGATTCAGCTGTTCCCTCTGAACTGCAAAATACTCCCAGCTGCATCCAGGTAACAGTGCTCAGGGTCTCAGGGCCAGATTATAGGGGAATTTAATTTTTTTTTCTTACTGTAAACCTAGTCACAGATACACTGCTAGTCTTCGAGCAAACAGAAATGACATAACACTGGATATCTGAATATTATTTTTAATTTATATATCCTCATTCCAAAGTTTAGATTTTTATCTGCTTTTTTAATATTTAAAACAGCCTACACAAAGTAGAAGCTTCTTTCTCCTGTTGTTAACTAAAGGAGCTGCAGGTGCGGGAGATCCTAACTGCAACAAGAAAGTTGAGGGTCTGCACGCAGCAAGTGACACAGAACTGTGTTATACAGAACATCTCAGGGTCTAGTAAATGGAGACAGGATGTTGTGGCAGGGGAGGATGGGTGAGTGCATGACCCAACCACTAGACACTCTACAACTGGAGAGAGCTGGACAACTCAGGGTAAACAAGCTGCTGCCTCCTACCACTTCCCATCTGGCCACTTCTGTCCATGACCCAAAGTGTCAAAAACAACAGTGCTTACAAATCCAAAGCCATTTTATGCTGCATGCAAAGTGTCTGCATTTGAAGGCCAGGTTCCCTGTCCTGTCATTCAGTCTGGATATACAACCCAGGAATGCTCAGCCAAACATTTAGCACTATTTCATCAGTGTAAAATAATCATTATAGAATCACAGAATCATAGAACCATAAAGGTTGGAAAAAGACCTCAAGGATCCTCAAGTCCCACTGTCAACCCACAATGAATAAATAACTA
>NW_010146498.1:1697-6553 GCF_000699245.1 Pterocles gutturalis
TAATATCTAGCCTAAACCTCCCCTGGTGCAACTTGAGGCCATTTCCTCTTGTCCTATCACTTGTTACTTTAGAGAAGAGGCCAACACCCACCTCACTACAACCTCCTTTCAGGTAGTTGTAGAGAGTGATGAGGTCTCCTCTCAGCCTTCTCTTCTCTAGACTAAACAACCCCAGTTCCCTCAGCCCCTCCTCGTAAGACCTGTGCTCCGGACCCTTCACCATCTTCGTTGCCCTTCTCTGGACCTGCTCCAGCACCTCAATGTCCTTCTTGTGGCGAGGGGCCCAAAACTGACCCCAGGATTCAAGGTGCGGCCTCACCAGTGCTGAGTACAGGGGCACAATCACTTCCCTAGTCCTGCTGGCCACACTATTTCTGATGCAGGCCAGGATGCCGTTGGCCTTCTTGGCCACCTGGGCACACTGCTGGCTCATGTTCAGCCGGCTGTCCACCAGCACTCCATTAACTTATAGCACAGCTACTTAATTACTTTTACTGAAATCTACAAAGAGTGTACTCAGTCTGAATTTTGCCCCAGATTGCTTCACTAAGGGTCTGAAGTTCATAAGCAAGAAGTACTCTATGGGCTCAGGCTCCACCTCACCAGTTCAAGCCCTTCGTCAACGCAGCAGCACCTTACAGCCACCCTTAACAAAAGAAGAAGTATAACAGTACCTCATCCAGGAATGCAGGAGACATCATGTGTCTGGAAACGTAGCAAGCTTGACATAAAATGTAGCCTAAGTAGCCTTCACTTGTAGTACAAGCAGTTATTTCATTTCAGTTACATAAAATGGATCTTTAATATAGTAAATCCTGGAAAAATCTCTGTATTAGTAGTTCAGTTGTAGATGGCCATTTTTAGTTCAGCTCACAAGTAAAATCAAATGATGACTGGATGGATGAAGAAAAAACCCTGGTGAGCATGAAAGGGGAAGTGGAAACTGAAAAATACCAGTTATTTGCCCAGAAGACCATGAAATATGCTCCTACAAATAACTACCTTGTGGGTTTATTGGTTTTGTTGGAGCAACTAACCAAAAGGAAGGGATGAAATAGTGTCATTCGGCACTCACTTTATAGGCATGTCTAAAGCAAAAATAAATAATAAATTTATGTATTTTAGTTCATATTGGTTAAGTCCAGAGAGCTAAATCAGGTAAAATTACAGACAAGAAAATGCGATTTGTGATTTATTTGAGAAAAAATTGGCATACTTAGGGTTTAATACCTCTGGTTTTTGGTGCTCTCTGCCACTCTCTACAAATAATTTTGAAATTGAAATGCTCCAACAGTGATAGTAATCTGTCTTTGCCAGGGATATGCCTCAAACTTTCTATATTACCCTTCAGCAGAGCAAGTGCTGTACAGTTACAGGCAGCCTAGCTATTCTGCAGGCCTTGCTTGCACTAATACAGAAGGAGATTTTATCTATTAACCGCTGCAGGACAAGGTTCAGCAAGGCACTTCAAACCTAATCTTGTGAGCTGCAGAGCTGTCCCTGGCAAGTGTTATGCAATTTCAAGTCCCATTAATCTCAAGAGGCTTTGAGGATACAAACCAGCAACTTTTCACTCAATTTTCCCTCCCACTGAATTTCCATTGAAGTCCATGGGTGGAGTTATGGACCTTCATAGCTGACTATTGTTTGCAGTAAAAGCAGCTGCATCTAAAAGTTTAATGCATTTTAAATAAGCCTTAATCTTAGTAATAAAGGCTAAGGACAGAGCTGACCAGGCCCATTATTTTATTATCGGGCTTAAGAGATTTAAAATGAATAAATTTTAATAGTGGTAGGCTTTACTGCTCTTGATTTCTGCAATATATTCTAAACTCTGACTTTCCTTATTCCTTTCCTTAATTTTTTAAAGATAGAATTGCTTTCTGTCTTGGAGAGAACTCCATATAAGGAACGAGATATGCAGATTAGGCAATTATCAGTGCTGCTGCTGTATGACTTTCATTTGGATAATAACCTTCACTGGGAGACCTCACAGCACATTACAAAAGCTGCAGAAAAAAACCCTTCTGGCATTTCTTCAAGAGCCACCACATCATGCTTCACAGGATGAGTGTCCCTCAATGAAACAATTCAGAATGTCCTAGAAAAAGCGTAACTGGATACAAGGACTCCTGTCTAGTTTCTCTCCTGGAAGAAAATACAAAGGCCAGCAAACAGGGCAGTTTTCATGGATTTACTGACCTTTGCAAAAGCTCTTGTTGCAGGAACTGGAAGGTGGTAAGCCTATTTGGCAGGCCAATCCAATCCAACTGAATTCTACTTCTATTGTTTTCTGTTTATCAGATAGGCCACATGAAGACCAGCAGGAAATTACATTGGAGACACCTCCCAGAGGTGTCAAATTTCTTTCAAATTTGACTAGAGAAAGCAGATTTTGTGGCATAATCTGCACCTGGTATAAACTGCTTTGAATCAAACTCAATCCTGACTTTGGCACTGATGCTGCCTTCATAACTGCCAAGTATTTGTTTTACTTCGATGTAAAAGCTTGGAAGCTGGGGACACCACTTCAGGGAACTACAGAAAACATATTTGAATTTCACAGCCAGGCTCTAGAAAATCTGCAAGTTGAAAGGCAATCAGAAGCAATATCTGTGAATATAAGCATGTCCATAAAGAGATATTTTCTGCTTTTTTCCTGTTTCTGAGATCTGGGCATAGGAAAAAACAAAACAAAACAAAACAAAATTACATTAAAACAGTTTGAGACCACAGGACAGTAAATGGTTTCATACAGATGAGACGGATTCCTTATGTCTCAAGCCAGGACTGAGTCTCTGGGTCTACCAAAAGCCCTTTGTGAGATTGTTTGGGTTATGTACGTTCCATGTCCTCATGCATCAATGTCCTTAGATGACCTGCATGCCACCCAGGGTTTTGAAACAGTGCTAGGAATCAGGCACCAGAGACAATTAATCCAGATAATGGATATGATATCCCTGAGGTGCTGATGCCAAGCATAAAGACGCTCTGGTGAGGGGTTTCTCAAAGACTGTCAGCATCAAAATATTTGAAAAGGTTACATGCCTCTTTCCCCTCAAGTGATTGCACTGCTGTTTTCATCTAATTGAAAGCCACTTTGGCTAATGCTCATTTGAGCAATACCAGACTTAGCACTGTACTCAGAGACCAGGGTCTCATCTTTTGGGGGTAAAATGGAGCTAACACATGGCTAGAGAAGTTTTCTTAGTTAACCTGCTACTGAGAAACACTTCACCTGCCTAGGCAAGCTCTGCAACATGGCAGATTCAAAAAGAAAAGCTGGCTGGCTAAAAGGCTACGTGGCAACAAACAAAAATAGTCTCTGTCAAGGTGGTGGGGAAAATGGTTAACAGAACCACAAAAAAGCTTACCAAATGCATCCACAGTGCATTTGGGTCTAGATGTCACTCAGGTTACTGACAGAACAGGGTACCAAGACCCATAAATCGGGTCCAAGCCACTTCAGAGAGCAATGTACGTCCTACCATGTCTTAAGCACTAAACGGAGAATACGATGCCCAAAGTATCACACAGCATGTCAATAACAAAGAAAACCTGTCATCTGTCAAAAGGAAGATGCTCTTAGATGAAGGAGAAAGGATGGAATGGGAAGAGGAGACTGAACACTGCATTTTGATCCATGCCATTGCCTTTGGTCACTTAGAGACAGAGTGAGTTACATCACTGTGAAAGGTCCTCCAGGTCCTTTTAGCTGATAGTGGGACACTGCAGCTCCAGCAGCAAGCAAACTTGTGAGCCCATCTTGGGCTCAGCGTACTGAGCTGAAAGCCACATTACAAATATTTGCACATGCCATTTGCAAAAAGTTACTGTGGGGAACTCCTGTGGAGAAAACAAGCAGTCTACGTGATCATTGGGATCTGACTCATCTTCACTTTCCATGTACACATGTAGGCAGCTCAAGAGAATACAGTTTCGTTCTCTGAGTTACTTTTAGGCTTTTTCTGGTTCTTGAAGTGTCAGTGTGTGCCTTCCCAGCAACTCAATGGAAGCAGGGACAGCGCAATTTGGATGCCATAAACTGCCTATGGCTTTAGTTGGTGAACCTGGAACCATACACTAAATACTAAGCAATTCCTGATCTTTTAAAACTAAGAAACTGATGAAAAATATTACACAGATTTACCTACATTTATTTTGTTCCACATTTGTCAGCATTTCACTACTTTCAGCTCAAACCAACTCTCAGTACACACCCTTGAGTCACACTAGAGAATAATCTAGCCCTTTTCAAAGAAATTCCTATTAAAATATTTGTGTCTTTTTATGAAGATTTTTTAGTGAGAGCCAGTCTGATGTTATGGATGCCTTATAGAAGTTGACTGTTACTTCAGTGTTCAGGAAGAGAAGTGCTGTTTTGTGTTAAAATAACAATCTTAATTGAGAATCCAACCTCATTAGTCCCTGCAGCATGGAGTTTTCAACCTGTTAGCAATACAGTACTCATGAAGATACATCAGAGCGGAGCTCCTGCCTTTGAGAAAGCAGCGTAACATGCAGCAAAGAGAGCATCATGTATTCTTCATGTCCAGTGTCTTCCTGATGTCCCTCCAGCTTGCTCATCACCAACTGCCAAAATATTCAGAAGACTGAAGAGACTCACTCAGCAGCAATTTTGAAGCTGATAAAGATTTGGGTTTTTTTTCACATTTAGGGAATATGTAACTAATTACCTTATCCCTTTCAACACAAGTTATATTGCTTCTGTTTAACTTTCTGGATTTAAGTGTGCATTTCGGTTTGCATGTAAAGAAGAGCGCGAACCTGGTCCAGCACTAGAAGATTAATTCACGCCTCGCACCGTGCACAAAAGCCTGTGCGCCGAGCACCCC
>NW_010146499.1:0-630 GCF_000699245.1 Pterocles gutturalis
CGCTGAGCATCCCCCCGACATGGCGCTGAGCATCCCCCCGGCACTGCACTGAGCATCCCTGGGCACTGCGCTCAGCACCCCTGGGCACGGTGCTGAGCATCCCCCAGGCACCATGCTGAGCATCCCGCTGGGTGCCACACCGAGGGGCCACAGGGACCGAGGGGACCGCGCAGGCAGGAGGGACCAGGGGTTTGGAGCGTGCAATATGGGACAGAATATTTGGGGTATGCAGAAAGGGACCAGAGTTTTGGGGTGTGCGGATAAGGACCGTGCTTTTGGGGTGTGCAAGAAGGGAGCATGGTTTTGGGGTGTGCAAAATGAGACTGTGTTTTTGGGGTGTGCTGGAGGGGACGAGAGTTTTAGCATGTGCAGGAAGGGACTGCAATTTGGGGGTGTGCAGGTAAGGACCAGGCTTTTGGGGTGTGCAAAGTGGGACTGTGTTTTTGGGGTGTGCAAGAAGTGACCATGCTTTGGGCATGCGCAGAAAGGGACTGTGCTTTTGGGGTGTGCAGAATGGGACCAGAGTTTTGGGGTGTGTAAGAAGGGACCGTGGTTTTGGAGAGTGCAACATGGTACAGAACTTTTGGGGTGTGCAGGAAGGCACTGCATTTTCGGGGCATGCGGGGGGGG
>NW_010146500.1:0-5558 GCF_000699245.1 Pterocles gutturalis
TTATAATAATATGTATATTAATAGAATATAGAAAATGATTAATGAAATGCTGCTGGAGCTTGTTCTTCTTCTCAGTCCTGTTAGTGACGAAGGGATGCTGCTCGGTGGTGATTTGAGGGCTCCCCATCCTCATTTTAACTTTTTGCTTTTTCGGACATAAACCAGGAGGAGCTCCAGTGAAGGAAAAAAATCCTGCGGAGGGATATTTCCAAAGGGAACAAGGATTTAACAAGCAAATCAAAAAACCAGCACATCCTGTGTGCTGTGAAAATGCTGGTGCTCGTGATTCCCTTTCAGGGGGTGGTTTCAGTCCACCGTACACCTCAGCATCGTGGTTTGCTTTGGGTCTGCTCCATTTTTTGTAACCGCTGGCTCGTGTTGGCATTTACTGCTTTCTGCTGGTAAATAAAATGCCGTGTTTAGGGATCGAGGGAGGGGTGGTCAGTCCTACCGAAATACAGGACAAAATGTTTATTTTTTAAAAAAATAATGCAAATCACCCTTTTTCTCCTTCTCCGTCAGTTCTTTCCTTAAAATGGGGATCTTATGGAGATGTATTAAAAAGTGGGCTGGTTTGCCAATAGTTTTTGGAGTTGACCTTTATGCAAACAGCACCGTGCTCCTGCTTTAGCAGGATACCCAGGAACTTATTTTTAAGGATGCGTTTATCTTGCTGAAAGTTACATGAAAACACACGGGGCTGTTCTTTCCTCCTTGCTACCTTGAAAGCAAAACACACCTGAACGGAGATGATATTGTCAGCTGGTGAAGCCCAGACTTGCCCTGTGTAGGTGCAGATGCTCAGTGAAGGCGTCAAAACTAGAAATTTTGGTGTTGAAGCTCCGTTGACTTTCTGGGAAGATAGATTTTAGGTGGGATGAGTTTTTGCCTGAAGACGTCCCATTTCCAGTGATTCTGATGGAGCCAGGAGGGGCGATGCTCCTACATTTCTTGTTCCTAGCTCTCTTCTAGCTGCCAGCGCATATTCTGCCAGCCCATATTCTTTTCTCTGGCACAGGGACCCATTTGCTCCACATTTATTTATTTACTTATTTATTCTTTTCTAGGCTTCTGGGCAGACCGAACACCAGTTCATGAAGCAGCCAGGCGGGGAGAAATCCTGCAGCTGCAGCAGCTGATAGAGAGCGGAGCCTGCGTCAACGCCGTCACCTACGACTCCATCACCCCCTTGCACGAGGCCAGCCTGCGAGGACAAACGCAGTGTGTGAAGCTGCTGCTGGCTGCGGGGGCCCAGGTGAGTACTTGGGTCTGATCCAGCTGGGAGCATCATCTGAAGTTATTTCTGGGATCTGGGTTGTCCCCGTTTGGCTCTTTGGTCTCCTTCATCACCTGGTGATGCTCCCCCTCTGCTCCGCTCTGGTGAGACCCCCCCTGGGGTGCTGCACCCAGCTCTGGGGTCCTCAGCACAGGACAGACACGGAGCTGCTGGAGCGGGGCCAGAGGAGCCACGGAGATGGTCCGAGGCTGGAGCAGCTCCCGTGCGAGGACAGGCTGAGAGAGTTGGGGGTGTGCAGCCTGGAGAAGAGAAGGCTCCGGGGAGACCTTCCAGCACCTTCCAGTGCTGAAAGGGGGCTACAGGAGAGATGGGGGGGCTCTGGATCAGGGGGTGCAGGGACAGGACCAGGGGAACGGGTTTGAGCTGGAAGAGGGGAGATGGAGATGAGATCTTGGGAAGAAATGTTTTCCTGTGCGGGGGGTGAGGCAGTGGCCCAGGGTGCCCAGAGAAGCTGTGGATGCCCCATCCCTGGAGGGGTTCAAGGCCAGGCTGGATGAGGCTTTGGGCAACCTGGGCTAGTGGGAGGTGTCCCTGCCCATGGCAGGGGGTGGGACTCGGTGACTTTAAGGTCCCTTCCCACCGAAACCATCCTGGGATTCTATGATTCTCTGACCCTGGGCTTTCTGGTCAGTCAGCAGAGGATGGAAGGGTTCTTCAGAGGGTATTTGAGCTTGATGAGGACTTTAAAAACTGCCTGGAAGAATTTCTCTGTCTCTCCCCCTCTCTCCTCCTTGACTACCAACAGAGCCTGTGGTGACTAGAAATCTCATTCAGATGACTCGTGTATCTGAAGCTAGCTGGGTTGAATCAAGGGGCAAGAAGAGGAGCAGGGGACACATAGCTTCCAGAGGGGATTTCTATTTATTCTTTTGTTTCTTCTTCTATTTTTTTTTATTTCATAGAGTCATAGAATCATTGGCTGAGCCTGCTGATGAAGCTGGGCTTGGCACTGAAACAGATGAGGAATTGTGTTGTTCTTTTAACCTTCTGCAGGAAAGTGGTAGAAAAATATAACAATGGAAATAACAACCTAAACTCGTGACATTAATGTACGTCTGTGCCCAGAGAGTGATGGGGACAGCACAAACCAGGCTGCTGGCGGTAGCAACCGACTCTTTCCTGAGTCCAGACTGTTTCTAGAGTTAAGTGAAAACATAGGCAAGAGGGTACTGCCACACAGCAGCTTGCAGGGACCTAACTTTTTTTTTTTTCTGCCTTGAAGGTGGATGCCAGGAATATCGATGGCAGCACTCCGCTCTGCGACGCCTGTGCCTCGGGTAGCATAGAGTGCGTGAAAGTGCTGCTGTCCCACGGTGCCAAGGTGAACCCTCCCCTTTACACAGCCTCTCCTCTCCACGAAGCCTGCATGAACGGTAAGCCTGCGTGGTCTTATCTCTGCACGGTTGTTTGCAGCTTGGAAAAAAAAAATAAAACAGCAAGAGCAGCTGCCAAGTATCTTAAATTGACAGTGAGTTGTTGTTGCTCATCAGACCGTTACAGCTTGCAAATATATCAGCCTGACGTGGGCACAGCTCCCTTTGAGTGCAGAAGGTGAAGCGCTGTGGTGTCAGATGAATAAAGCCATCCCTTGTGTTGGGTGCTTTTATCCCATGTGACGGACTTGGGATAAGATGTGAGGCAGATAAAGCTCCAGCTTCTGGGTGCTCTGTTAGAAACCCTCGAGCCAAACAACTGGTAGCTTTGCTCTTTGTGAGCAGAGGGGAGTTTGCCTCCTTTCCCTCTGATCCAAGTTGAGGTGGGATAAATTGTTCGGATTAAGACATGAGACCGTCTTAATCAGGTGGTCCTGTCCCAGACCCCTCCTGGTTGGTCAGAGCTGATGGATGAGAAGAAAGTCACAGAGAACTACAAGAGAAAACTACTAAGCATAAGAGAAAAATACAGAATTATAAGATAAACAAAACACTGTTCCAGCTGCCATGTGCCAGCCGCTCTCTGCTCCCCCCGTCCCCTACTCCAGCCTCTTCTGGGAGTTTGGATCTGGGTTACGAGCAGGAGCAAGCATGGGGGTGGCTGTGACAGCAGCAGAGGCAGGGAGAGCGGCAGAGGGGTATTTCAGTGTAATTCCTCCCCTGAACTTCCACTTGCACGGACACAACCGCAGGAAAGCCTGGATGTGAGAGCAGCAATGTCCCTGTTAGATGATTGTGACCAAATCTCGTAATCATTTTGTGCCTCAGTTTCCTCTTTGTAAGATGTAGTACTTCCTCTCTCCTCCCCTTCACTGTTTTTGTTATATGCTGTCCTGGACAGAAATTCCCTTCCACTATGAAGGCTGTGGGGGACAGCATTTTTTACAAACCGGTAGTGACTTAAATACGTAGCTGTGAGCTCTTGATTGGCTTTTTCTCATTAAGCCTTTTCCCTAAGGCTTGATGATTATGACTGCCTGCTTTCTGATAAATTGTGTTATTAATATTGGAAAAAGGAAAGCTGGAGTGGGCTTGAGGGTGGTCTAATCCACCCAGGGCAGGATCAGCGATACGACCAGCTCCATGAACAACAGGCGATTTAGTGCAAACCCTTGAATTGAGGTTGGTTTGACCTGACTCCCTGCAAGACCAGTTGGCTCTAGCTCAGTGCCATGCAGAGGTGACTCTGTTTCTCGTGTCCTGATCTCAGTCTTGGTCCTACAGTGTATCGTGTCGGCTCACAGGGATTTCTATTTTGCAGACGTTACCCCAAAAATTAAACAGGGTGTTTGTGGATCAGCATGCCGTGTGCTTGCATATGAGCTGGATTCTTTCTTTTGACTCGGATCTTCCCTTTCTAAAGGTAGCTCAGAGTGTGTGCAACTCCTCATCGACGTCGGTGCGAACCTGGAGGCTCACGACTGCCATTTCGGAACGCCCCTCCACGTGGCCTGTGCCAGAGAACATCTGGACTGTGTGAAGCTGCTGCTCAAGGCGGGTACGGCAGCCACGGGGTTTGCTTCTGGGGGGGTGGTAGGTGGTGGTGTCTGTGCACAGCTTTCTTGTTGAAAAACAACATCTCATTAAAGAATGTCCTGGTTTGGGCTGGGACAGAGTTCACTCTCTTCCCAGCAGCTGGTGTGAGGCTGTGTTGGGGTTTGTGCTGAGGAGAAGCTGATCACACACTGATGGGCAGAGCTGCTGCCAGGACAGTCAAGGACTTTCCAGCTTCTCTGCTGTGCCCGTGTCTGCAGGGGCAGGAGGAGCTGGGAGGGAGCACAGCCCCAGTGACCAGCCCAGGATTCCGCCTCAGGGTTAGGACTGAGACCCAAACTGGCCAATGGTCTGTTCCATCCCATTAGAGGGGGTCTGTGTGGAAGTTCTCTCTCTTGCTTTGGGTCATTTCCCTCTGGTTGCTTCTCTCTTGGGGTTGTCTCATTCTCTCGGACACTCAGGCTCTTATCTCCGTTCTGCGATTGTAGTTTTGGTTCTCTCCCTGCTCTGGGATCATTAGCCAGGAACAGGCTGAGCCTTGGTCACGGGGTGGTGAGCAGTGTCACTGTGTGTCACTCATTGGTATATATTACTATTATTGTCATCATTATTATTATTTTCAATTTTATCATAGTTTAGTTATAAAATTGTTCTTATCTCACCCCATGAGTCTCTTTTCCCTTCACCCCTTTAATTCTCTCCCCCATCCCCAGGAGGGGGGAGGTGAGCGAGCGGCTGCCTGGTGTTTTGCTGCCAGCCAGGGTCAAAACTATGACGAAGGACTTCTTAATTCACAGCATGACATAGACAACAGGGGTGAAAGGTTTTGTCTTCACCTGAGCAAGCTTAATACTGAAGGATTTTTATAGTGTGTGCCTGTACATATCTAGTTTGTGATGTTCCCAGTGACATTCCTGTTCTCTTCTTTTAGTAAAATTCAGAATTCTTCAGCTCCCTAGAGTAAAGTTTCAACTTTTTCCCAAAAGTGGTATCAACTGATCTACATGTGCTCAGCTTTGGTAGCGCGGTCGTATGATTCTGGCAAGGTGTTCAGGAGAGATGCGAGGATTTGATGCTGTACAGAAACCAGAGATGAAGTCACTTCATACCTCAGGAAGATCTGGTTAGTGCTAGCCCAGATGAGTTTGCTGGATGTTTAAGTCAATGTTCTGTGCTCCAGGTTTCACATCCCATTTTTTTTGCTGCTAACTTCGGGAGAATTTAGAGTTGGACTTACTGTATTTGCCTGTGCTTACCAGCAGGAGATCTGGCCCAGGGATGGGGATCCTGCACGTGGGTCAGGGGAACCCCCAGCACAGACACAGGCTGGGAGG
>NW_010146501.1:0-689 GCF_000699245.1 Pterocles gutturalis
AAATATGGCCATGGGTCACCCAACATGGGCATGGGGTCGTGGGTGCTGCCATGGGGCACCCAGCATGGCCATGGGGCACCCAACATGGCCATGGGGCACCAAATGTGATCATGGGGTGGAGGGTGCTGCCATGGGGCACCCAACGTGGGCATGGGGCACCCAACACGGTCATGGGGTGGCGGGAGCTGCCATGGGGCACCGCTCATGGGGTGGAGGGTGCTGCCATGGGGCACCAAATATGGCCATGGGGCATCCAACGTGGGCATGGGGTCGTGGGTGCTGCCATGGGGCACCCAACATGGCCATGGGGCACCAAATGTGATCATGGGGTGGAGGGTGCTGCCATGGGGCACCCAACACGGGCATGGGGGACCCAACGTGGTCATGGGGTGGTGAGTGTGGCCACGGGGCACCCAATGTGGTCAATGGGCACCCAACGTGGTCATGGGGTGGTGGGTGCTGCCATGGGGCACCCAACGTGGTCATGTGGTGGTGAGTGTGGCCACGGGGCACCCAACGTGGTCAATGGGCACCCAACATGGTCATGGGGTAGAGGGTGCTGCGATGGGCACCCAATGTGGCCATGGGGCACCCAGCATGGCCATGGGACACAACGTGATGTCATGGAGCATCTTCCATGGCCATCGGAGACCTTCCACGGCCATGGGCCACCTTCTACAGCCATGGGC
>NW_010146502.1:0-19687 GCF_000699245.1 Pterocles gutturalis
TTCACTGCAATGTTGCCATCAATTGAGTGCACCCAAAAGATCAGATTCTCACCTGATATTGCTCCATTGACACCAATAGAACTACTAATTTACACTGCTGATGGTATTATACTTGTATCTACCCACTCCTCCTTATGATTTAAGATTTGCTGGCAAAGCCCTGTTGAAGTCAGTAGGACTGTGCAGCGACGTGTTTACACAAGGACCCAGCCCAAGGCTTTCCCTCGCTACCTGTAAAGTGTAGAAAACGTGCCACTGTTGATGGCGAAGGGGTGAGCTGAGGAAATTTCCTCTTTTCTGCTATGGCTGGGCTATGCTTATTCTCTTTTCTTCCCTACATCTGGGTAATTGCATTTCAAGGGAAGGCTTTCCAGCCAGCAAAAGGAGGCCCTGCAAAATGAGTTAGAGAAAACCACAAGTTTGGCATCAGAGCCAGCATCCTTCTCTGAATCCTCACACCGAGTCTGGCTGTCTGCAAAGCTCTGCTTGAAAAGGAGCGGTAAGATTTCTTTGCATGCATGTGACAACAGCTGCAAATATTTCCCCTTGTCCATCACGTGCACACAAATCCATGAAAAAACCGGATATGTGAAAATATAACCAATGTTAATAGATTCAACAAACACCTAGGCACTGAGGAGAGCGTGCGAGTCCATAGTACCTCCTTGTGAAGATATGTACCCATTTACACATGGAGGTTGCACGTCAGATACAACTGGCAGTCCAAACAATGAGCAAACTGTGGACACCAGGCTGGACCGTGACTTCTGCTGCAGCATAATTCATGGTGCCCAGGTGGAGCTCTCATCCTTATGAGTGGCAGAGGGGTGTATGAACGAGGCTGCTGCTGCTGTCGTAGGAAAGGATTTTAGCTTCTAGCTCTAACAATAGAGGCTTGTCCTTTCGAATCCAGAGGCTCCAGGTTCCCTTCCCACAAATGATCCACCCAGAGTGGTTGTCAAGAGCAACTCTGGCCTTAGAGGTAGGGACTTACTGGAAATGACTTCGTAAGTATTTGAGCTCACTGAGGGGAACGGTCCAAAGCTGTGCACACACAACCCTCTCCAGAGAGGAGTCGAATGATCTGAAATCCCACCTGGCCACCTATCTGCATGAGCTTTTACGCAGACCAGAGCCAGAACCAAATCCTGCGTGATGAAGCAAGAAATCTTTCCTTGGCACCTTCCACATCCTTCCCCCTCCTGCATTTATTTCTAAGTAAACGCCGTGGTGGTGGAACTTGCCAGCCCGGCGGCATTTGGTGTTTATCCACACCAATGGGAGTTGCCATGCTTCATCCTCTTCTACCATCATCAACCTGTCCAAGTGGGGAGAAAGCTGGGTGACCTCTAGGAGTATCTGGCCACTCAACTACCGTAAAAATAATGGAAGGAGCTTCGTGAGACAAATCCAGACGAATTAGGAAACCAAAGGACAATCCCTCAAGGGAAAACAAACAAGCAACAACCAAACCCAAAAAGGCTGGGGTTAAAAATCACTTCAAAACATGAAACTGCTAGTGCTAAGCATGCTGTGAATCTGTTTACCGTGTATTTTAATCACGTAACTGATCGGTCCCCTGTAACATACACCACATGTTAAGACAGATGCAGCAGATATAAAACCAGTCTGATTTCACACAGGAAAAATGTGTACATGCAAACAGAAATATATTCAATGTATTTCATACGAAGCATTTCCTCTTATCATTTTAAATACATATCCCAATTGTTTTTCCCAGTTTGGAGGCCACTTGAACATTCTGGGACTGTCCCAAATCCCATATGGGTCAAGAGCTCCCTGACTCCCGTGGGTGTTGGACCAGATCCTACGAGATCAAAATTCCTGTAAGGACTAGTGTTTCAGTGTGGTTGGGTTTGCATTCCGTACAGAATACACTGTATTTACACCATCCTTATGGTGTAACTACAGCGTAATGTTAGAGCTGAACTGCTACAAACATGGACTGGGAACAAATTTAGCAGTCTGGATCATGAGCGAGCCCAAAATACAATTTCTCTGTCGTCCACCTCTGCCGAAGCTCCTGTGAAGCATCATCAGCAAATATTCAGCTAAGCATGTTTTGGCCCCTTCTTACCCATTGGAGTCATTAATCATTCATGTTAATTATCTGGGTGGTATTCTGCTCTCCCCGCCTCCCACGCCGCCTGTCTGTTTGCGGTATCCATCTGTTGTTCCTAATCACACACTTGGACCGCGAGATCACGGGAGAAAGGGCCGTTGACTCATGACGTGTGCGCAACACTTCGTGCACTCCAACCTCAGCCAGTCGAGACCTCACATTACATCTCACCACAAATCCCTGTAATAGTAACTAACGGTAATTGTCAGATTTGCTGTGCACGCACCGAAACGCATCTATATACACACAGCACGTATACCTGGAGGCATATTAGCAATGTACCTACACATAGAAGTCTACTGGACACAGATACACCTGCAATTAAGGCAACTGCCACTGAGATCAGGGGAAGGAGGAAAGAGAGGGGCAAGATGAAAAGTTTAAAATGGGAAATTTTAGCTGAAACCATCTTCTGCCTGCTCACCCCCTCTAGCTGCAGCCCACAGCCTTGCAGCACCGAGTGGAGCAGGAGCCACTCACCACACTTCGGTTACAACACACTTGCCCAGTGCATGAAAATACCTTTGGGAATTGAACTACTGCACCGTGCACAATGGAGAGGAACATCTAAGGTGTCCTGGGGTCTGGTGACAAGCACACTGACACTTGCATGGACATCCACAGGAGCAGGGTTAATGAAATGTGAGCTTTTGCAAAGCTCACCATGCGTGCCATGGCATAGAGGGGAATAGAAATGTCAGTGACTGAACAAGTCTTCCCTGGCTTTACACTACTTGTCATTTCAAAACTTCCTTTTGCTTTGTTGGATATGGTAAGAATGCCTTGAAATGTTACCTGAAATGGAACATTTAGCTGGACCTGGCCTAGAATGAATGATTAGACAAAAAGTTTTAGTCTAGTTTAGAACTTTAGAACTAGTTGTCCTCCGCTGGTATGATTTCTTTCATGTTTTGTTCACTGAAGTGGACTTCTCCTGCTTTCCCATATTCACAGACACATAGATATCAAGGCAGGCAAAGACCGAGTGATCTTCTTTATTACTCATACTGCGGATCAAACTAAAGCTCACCTGTATATCCTCTGACAAGCCCCAAGGCTTAAGCCCAGTCTAGTATTTCAAGCAAAGTCTAGGAGGCCCAGAGCATCAACCAAGTTTAAGCCCTTGTGTAAACCTGAAGAGGAGACACTCCTACAGCTCAGGCTAGGTGTGCCAGCTCCCCCCAAAACCCTGTGTTGCACAGAGAGGCTGTGAGTCTGTATTTCTGCCAGGCCTGAGTATCCAGCCAGCACCCACAGCCCAGCCAGATGGGTCTTCTCCCAGAAAAGGATGTTGGGGCACTCTCCACCACTTGCGGTGCCACCTCCCATGATGGCAAAGATGGATCTGTTGGCAAGGACAAGGAATTGATTCTGTTCCATGAAGAGACTCCCTGCATGTTTTGGGAACAAAAAGAGGACTTTGGTCAGAAGAGCTGTCATTCTCCCCTCCAACACTGAAGTCACTTCAACAGAGATGGACTCAGGGATAAAAAAAAAAAAAGCATCAGGACAAGGCATATACAATGGGTCTGTCTGGTACATTGCTAATGACTATCAGCTGGGTGCAACAACGGTAGGATGAGAAACTATTTCTTAATGTACACAGAGCAAAGGAAACCCCTTAAGCAAACATACCAGCAGAACAATTAGATGGTTAATCACAACACTGGCCATGAGAGGTTTTCTCCATTTTTCCACTTCAAAAGGAGCAGTGATTAATAAACAGTGTTGCCTCTTCTGGAGAGATGAGTCAGGCCCCTGCCCACACTGGGGTTATCCTCACACTGCTGCTGCTGCTGCTGTTCAGAGCATGTGAGTGTTCCCCAGGGAGAAGAAACGCTTCATTTAGCTTGCGGTGCTCCACAGCACATCACACAGCATCGCTCTCCACAGCCTCCCTCCCAGCACTCCTGGGAGGGCACCATCCGTGTGGATGGGGAGGGACGTCCTGGGGGGTTCTACACAGTGAGTATTCGCTAACTCCACGTGAGGACAACAGAAGAAAAGCCACAGGATGGATCAGTAGAGCTATGATACAGTTCAGAGATTTTGCTACCTGTATCTGACTTTGATTTGGGACAGCAGCAGGTTGAAAGGCATCAGCACTCACCAGTAAATCCATAAAACAAACTGATTGCCTCCTGCTTTTTATTTAGGTTGGTTAAAGATGTTGTACAGGTGCTCAGTAACAGAGCAGACTAGCAAATGGAGAGTCCCTGCCTTGGTTGTGGCTAGCTCTGAAGAAACTTACCCAGACCCAGCAGAAGGTGACCCAGACCCAAGAGGCTGCACATGAAGGGCACTGTACACAAGTCCCACCCAGGGAAAGGTCCGATCACAGACATGCTGTGATCACAGATGGGTCCCACTCTTCTTTCCACCATGAGGAACAAGTGCCAGACCATGGTCTGTATCAATCTCCACCCTTCTCTGAAGGAAAGGGGGATCCATCCACCAGGAGGATGACACCAGAAGCCCAGGCAGGAGCAGCAGCAGATGAACACGTGGTGTTGCTGTTACCTGCCTCAGGAAACACACCAAAGAGCTGAGAAATGGAATGGGAAGCACGCCTGTCCTGGGAGGACCAACAGCTCTGTGTGTGTCTGCGGGAACTTAACAATGAGCAGGGGTCCCACAAAGTGAACCCTCTTTTCCCCGCACATTCCCTTTGCTCCATACTCTCACACAAGCAGTAGTTACAGAATGTCCTGCCTGGGTTTGGTGATGACACCCATGAGACCTACACCACCAGTGTACACCTATTCCCTCCTTTGAAAAACACTCTATCAGGGAGAATAGTGACAGGATGAGGGGTAATGGTTTTAAGCTGAAAGAGGGCAGACTTAGATGAGATATTAGGAAGAAATTTTTTCCTGTGCGGGTGGTGAGGCAGTGGCCCAGGTTGCCCAGAGAAGCTGTGGATGCCCCATCCCTGGAGGGGTTCAAGGCCAGGCTGGGTGAGGCTTTGGGCAACCTGGGCTAGTGGGAGGTGTCCCTGCCCATGGCAGGTGGTGGGACTGGGTGTTCTCTAAGGTCCCTTCCAACCCAAGCCATTCTGTGATTCTATACTTCTACATGTCACCATCCACTGTGCCAAAGGCACAGCCACCGAGATGTCACACGCTTCTCAGGGGGTCCCACCTGCTCTAAGATGCTCTACAGGGTGCTGCCAACAAACCAGGACCTCACCCAGCCTCTCCCACCACAGAACCATCACAACCAGTGGAGAAACACCAGTTCACACCAGCTGCAAAATCAGCCTGACGCTTTAACGCAGTCTGGTCCTACTACTACCCATGATAACTGCGAGATAGACACTAGGTCTGCCGCAAATTTCCTCCCCACCTCTGCTCCCCAGGGCATGGCTGCCCAAGGCGCGCTTGCCCAGCAGCTCCCTGGCTCTGCAGAGGACATTGCACTGTGATGACACTTGTTCTCTTCAGCTGCTCTCGTTCTCTTAGCAGGGTTTTTCTTTCTCTGCTAGAGCTCCGGGTGGGAAGGAGCAGCCACAGCAGAGCTGGCTTTGCTCAGCAGGGCCTCTGCTCATTTCCTGAGCACTTTTTGACGCGTTCCGTTTGTGACCAAGCTTGGGCTGGGATCCCAGCTGATACTTTAACTGCAGTCTCAATAGATTTCAAACTTCAGCCACTGTAAATAATTCCCTGACGTGCACTCCGCCTGCATTCTGGCACTTTTGCTTGTGTACAGTGTATTTAACTTTTATTTAAAAAAAAAAAATGTTTCTTAGCTTTCTCTGTGTCCACTACCAAGAAGAAGATGGTATCTTAGTGAAACTGCCCGATCCTTAGCAGAGTCTGGAGGCACCAGATCGGTTTGACAACTCTGTGCATAACACTAATCACATTCTCGACTTAACGAAAGACAGATGAAGCGGTGTGCCGTGTTCTAAGAGATGTTTACAGGACAGAGAACACTGGAACAACCACATGGCTTCAAACCAGGGAGCGATCTACGCAAGGAACCCGGTTTCAGCAGTCACCAGGATCAGAAACTAAGCAGTGTGTAAACAAAACGGATGCAAAAATTCTTTGTTGTGGTAGTCAAGAAGAAATTTTACCCACTCAGGCTGTTTATTCCTAAGTCTGTTCAGAGCTGGCTTATGCCTTAAGACATCAGAGTTCCTTACTCAGCCTAGCAAAGCACTTCCTAAGCACTTATTAAGCCTAGGCTTAATTTGATATACGCAGCCAGCTCCGACGGGATCACTAGTGTGCTAAAAGTTAATCCATTCATTGCTTAGAAATCATCCAGCCTGCTTAACTGAAGTGAGGGAGCTCTTGCACCTTCTCTGGGTGTCTTGTGCTTCTGTCATGTCTGCTAGACACAAAGGAACCCTCTCTTACGAGGTACAGGGCTTGGTCTCCACCTTTAGGCTGTCCCATGATGCAGGTGACAACCATCGTTGGGGAAAGACAGCACCAAAGAGGTTAACAGAGGGTTAAACTCTCTGGAAACAAGGATTCCCCAGCAAAAAGCCACCAAAAATGCTGCACACGCCTCTCGTTGGGTGTCATCCATGCCATGGCCTTAACCTTCCACCAGGGTTCCTCTGGCAGCGTTTAAGAGCTGCACACACATCTGGGGCCTCCCTCCAGGCTCCCCGTTCTCCTGGAGCTTGATCTGAAAGCAAAGAGTGGAAATTCCAAACAAACAAGTAAACAAAAACAAGCTCTCCTAAGTGTAACCCACATGTATGTTTGGAAGCTCCTTGGCTAATTTTACTCCCTGTCTCCTGCTCACTCTGGAATTTTTTTTTTCTTCTTTTTTTCTTCCCTGCTTCGGTAACAAGAAAAACAAAGGAGGGTGTGGGGCGGTCAGTGTAGATGAAAGAAAATTTTTTTTTTTTAAATAAAAAATTACTTCATCAAGAATCTTTTTTCCTGTGTCAGGGACTTGCCTAGCTCTGCAATGGTAGAGTCAACAGATGAGGCGGGCTGGTCTTGTCTCCTCCTAGATACACATCAGGTGTCTGATGGGAAATCACTTCAAACATTGCTGCTTGCTCCAGATTCAGTAGGAAGATCTGTTACTGGATGGCCCAAACTGAAGCCCCAAACATCTGGAGAGTTTGGCTCCAAGTCAAGGTCTGATCTGAGCTATCCTAGAAATTCCAGTTTTGTCTGGCCTAGAAGTTGCTGGCCATCTGCATAATGGAAATGGGAGTGGAAACCTGTCATCGCAAGATGGGGGAAATTGGGAGCGAATTCTAGGCAGGCTGCTTTAAGCTCTTCAGGCTGGCTTCCCAGCTGGCAGAAATCTAGCTTAGCTGCAAGACAGTCAGTGGAACCACATGGATTCACACCACCCAAGAATCTGACCTTATTAAAAAAAAAAAACTTAGGGCACTCCAGGGTTTAAAGGACAGCTGACAGCAACTTGACATTTATTAAAATGCAACAGCTCCATGCCTTCAGCTCACGGTGGGAGGACACCCCCAGAACCCATGACAGAACTCCAAGAAGTCCTCTGGTGCCCAGGCACATCATCCGGGAGCTCGACCCCTGGACTTGGTGTGGCTCAAGCAGACAGCAAAAATATTGTCTCCTCCAGAGAGTCTGAAAAAAAACAATTTTCAGGACATTTCTTTGTACATCATAAAGAAGCAAAGAAATACCCAACCTCTACTTTTGTATCAGTTGCATCACTTGAGATGGGACAGTGTTTGCCCATTGTATTACACCATTCTCTTCAGTAGAATGTGGAGAGGAAAGGCAGGCTTTGAAGGCAGCTATTTTTAAGGCAGGACAGTGCTCCATCACGCCATGTTGCTTCCACCTTTTTCACATCTCCTGAAGCTTGTGCTGTCCCAGATGAGGCTGTCACAACCTTCATGGCTCCTAGCTCATGTTTGCCCACGATGGGCAGGATTATTTGAATGAGGATTCTCAGACATTGAAGAAAATCTCTAAAGTTTGACTTCTTTAAAAAAAAAAATTATACAAGGTAACTGTCCATATACGTTCTAGTTGTTTGCATAGGTTAAGGCATCATTAATGTACAGAGTCAGGAGGAAAAGACGCCTGGCATTGAGCTGTCATTGAAATGAAGAGTACTATGAAGAGTACAGACAGAGCCAGCAGTGTTGAAAATGAAGGGGAATAGAGTGTGCAATGATTTTTTCTGAGTGTAAAAGGCACGCCAGCAGCATATCACTGCCACTATCATAGGTTTTCCAGGATGTCCTTAACTACATATTCCAGTGCCAATAGCTTCTTTCAAAGTTTGGTCCCCAACAAAGAGGTGCTACTATTCAGTCTGCCTTAGCATTATACTGCTCATGGATTCTGGAGGAGAGTCCTAAGACCCTTGAAGTAAGTAAGCCTCACAGAAGTTATCCTGAGTTGTTTTTCATTACCTCTGATTCACCAGGAGGGAAACTGAGGCAGCAGGAGGTAACAGCACAGTGGCAGACGAGAAGAGAATGTCTCGCCCCAGACTTCCAGCCGCTTGGCTCTGCCTACCAGCCAACGTTGGCTCCTAGGTAAATAATGGACCTGTCACACCCAAATGTTATTTTTAAACTGTGGGTATTGGGTTTGGCACAAACTCCAGCAAAGCACAGCACGACAAGTGCCCTGCACAGATGGAGCTGCTTTGGGGAAACCTTGTTGTTCTGCTACATTTATGCAATGGGTTGAATGAGAGCCCAGACTCCAACTTATCAGCTGCACAAGAGCACAGGGAGAGCCTGGACGAGGAGGAGGACGCAGCAGGACAGTGGAGCTGGCTCCACCAGCCACCACCTCCTCCAGCCACCCTGGTGCCCTGGCCCAAGCCGCGCCGGTCGAATCCATAGGGGGGCAGCAAACCCTTTGCAGTCATGGGACTTCATCCTCAAAATGCTCCTCTGCCAAACTCTGTCCCTGGGCAGCTGGAGAGCCCCACACTGCACCCTTGGGGAGGTCAACATGGACCCTGCAAGCTCAGGGGAGGGAAGGTGGCTCTGCAAAGTCTCTTTGAGCTGGACATGGGTGGCCAGTTGAGCTCAGCAACCCAGCGAGGGGTGGACTTGGCGTGTGTGAGCCCATCAGTAGGGCTAGCAGGGCTCTGGGAAAGCAGGTGAGTTGTCCAGCACACAGCTGGGTTCAGGTTTTGATCTGAAACCCCCCACTGCCATGTCAGACTGCCAGAACCCTTCTGTGGTTCAATGGATGCAGGCTCACTTTGAGAGACTTGGGGCACACAGGGTCCAAGATGCTCAGGGCTTTTATGGTTGCACCAATACGGTAACGACACAAGGACAGGCACACCCTCCATCTACCTCCATGTCCAGCTCCCATGCTGACCACCAACAGAAATGGAAAAAAGAGCACACATGGACTTACTCCATCCCAGAACGCTCCCCTGCCTCCAGAGGTGCACATCTCCAGTCAACTTTGTGGTAGCCGTGTCCGTATGCGTCCCTCTCACAGCTGCAGCTTTGGCACCAAGCGAGCCTGAGTTCAAGAAAGGGCCAGAACTTGCATTTAATCTGTGCTTGTAGACAGAGCTCAGGTGCAGAAGCAGGTGAAACTGTACTACAATGAAAGCAAACCCCTTGTTAATTAGAACTAATTAGCCACCGAGTGACCCTGAATCTCAGGGCACAAACTCTATTTCAAGACTCGCACTAAGCGTGCCCTCTCTGTCCTCCAACGTCTTCGGCCAAGCATCTCTAGAAACCTGCATTCATGGGACGGGCAGGAAGATACCAGGAGAACCAGCTAGGAAGGCACACAGCTGACCTACCCAACATCCTACAGGCAGCCAGTGCTGGAGCTGGGATTAGTTCACAGCTTTCCCGACTTCTCCCCTCCCAACCTCCAGCCACACTGCCTCTTTCCTGATGATTTTGCTTCTCTCCACCCAGCTGTCCTTACTGACCAGGCTTCCTACAGGGACTTTTAGGCAGCTGTCAGGTTTGGATGACTTTCTCCGCTCTATCAAATGGGCTGTCCCCCTCTGTGCTGTCCCTGGGTGTGCTGTTAACCCCCATTTCCCACTGAAGCAACCGAGGAAAAAACAAGACAGATAGTTCCACAGCAGCTGGACGGGAGCTCACCTCCTCTTCTCTACAGGAGACAGTTTTCTCCCCCTTTTCCCCTCTCCACTAACAGCTTTCCTCAGAGACCCTTCAGCTACCTCCAATGGAAAAAAAAAAAATTAGAAATTCCTCCCTCTCCCTCTACCCTCCTGAACAAGAACTAATTCCCTTCCTCCCATCTCCTAATCCCTCCATCACGCTTCAGACACAGGGTTAACCGCAGGGAGTGGTGGACAGGTAATGGATGGGCCCACCCTTGTTTCTACTTAACTGGAGGAAAAAAAATCAAAATTAAATCAGTTCCACCCATTCGCCCAAGCTGCTCCATCTTAAACCAGACGTTTCCCCTCCCTCACCCCCTGAGCATGCTCTCCGGTTGCTGCTTGCTCCACTAATCCCAGACTAAACAACTCTATCCCCCTCTCCACGCTCACCTGTCTGCTCTGGCTACCGCCTGCCTGAGCTCAGAGAAGAGACACAGCCCCTGCACCAGTTCCTAAGCTATACTGAGGCGAGGAGAAAAAATCCTGGGAAATGAAGAGAAAGGAAAAGGGAGAGGCTTTGGAGGCAGGTTAAGGAATGAGCACAGAGAGCAGCAGCCTGAGGAGAAGCCAGTCACTTGAGCGGAGGGGTGCCTGCCACCCCCAGATTTATCTCAGCCCTTCTGAGTAATCTCTCCAGCCATGTCTCCCATCTCCCTTTACCTTACCCCACCCCAGCACCCTTCCCCCAGGATGCCCAACAGTGATATTTAAAAAGCCTTCTGGCCTGCCCAGCTGTGCAGATGCCCAGGGTGATTGCAGGAACACACAGGAGGCTGCCTGACGCCGACACGAATGTGCCGTGCTCTGTGATCGGCGCTGCACTACGTCAGAATTAATGACTTTCAGGGTTGCTCTGGCCATGAGGATCGAAGCACTGAGGGCCATGATGGGCATCCATGAAGAAAGCTCACAAAGCAATTGCCTGAAGGTACCTGATTTATAAGCTGAAAGAGGGCAGATTTAGATGAGATATTAGGAAGAAATGTTTTCCCATGAGGGTGGTGAGGCAGTGGCCCAGGTTGCCCAGAGAAGCTGTGGATGCCCCATCCCTGGAGGGGTTCAAGGCCAGGCTGGATGAGGCTTTGAGCAACCTGGGCTAGTGGGAGGTGTCCCTGCCCATGGCAGGGGGTGGGACTGGATGATCTTTAAGGTCCCTTCCCACCCAAACCAGTCTATGGTTCTATGACTTGCAATTCTCCAAAACTTCACAAGCAGAAAACTGCCCTGAGAAATCCTGAAATAACAAACCCTGAGCTCTGAGGTTCAAATAGCAAAGGCAGGGCTAGATAAAATTTTCCTTGGCAGTGCTGCCCGTGGTGGAGAACAAGGCTAGCTACCAGGCGGATGGCAGGGAAAGCAGCCTCCAGACCTCGACTGTGACAAAACCTGGGGTTTGATCCAAGACGAGGGCTGTACAGAATCCTCTGCAGGAAAGAAAGGTTTATCAAGGTCTTTTCTGTCTATTCTGAAGCTGGTTTTGATTAAAGAAGGAATTACCATCGGTTCCCTTCCCTTAGCCCAGTAACACATAACACACCATCCCCATTTCCTTCGCTGCCAGTTTGCTCTAATAAAAAGCAGAATGATGCTTGAAAAGCATGTTGCACGAAGACGGACCCACCGAGCAGTCAGAGAGATGCATTCACCAGCAGCCAGTCAGACACACACACACACACACACAATCCCTTGCTTGCCTGTAAGCAAGACAAATTGCTTTCTCAGCTGCTTTATAGGAACTTCAAGCTGCCATGGAAGAAACCTCTCTCCTCCTGCGCTTTAAGGCCGCGTGCAAGGTGATCTGGAAGGGCAGATGAGCAGAGCTAGTCAGTGTTTTTAATTTCAAACTCTAACATTTCAATGGGCTGAATGACCGCACAGGTCAGCACCAAGCAGAGGTGACCCCACCTGGCAGAGTCCCGCCAGTATTGCAACAGCACCCCAAATGGTGCGGCAAGACCTTGCCATCCTTTGAAGCAGGCTTAGTTAAGTTAAGCACTTAAAACGTCATGCTTCTGAGACACCAGCTATTTAACACATTTACGATACAAAAAATTACAAAGGGGCTGGAATGAAAGCAAGGGATGGTTTCCTCCAGGGCTCTCCCGAGTAACTACCAGCAGAAAAGCTTTGACGGAACCAGAGAGTCACAGTAAAAGCTTTGACAATAGCCATTCCCACCACGCTACAAGTTTACAGCCCAGAGTATAACTTCTGGAAACCATTCAGCAGCATCTGCCAGGGAAGAGAAGAGAGGAGTGAATCCTCCTGAATCTAGACCCAGTGCCACTGCAACACATGGCAGTGAGTCGACAAGGCAGAGAACAGTCTCTACATTGTTTGTAGCACTACGGCACACGAGCAGAGCGAGACAGGCAAGTGGCACGAGACCTCCCATGTGAGGTACACACGTGCAAGCGGCGGAAAGCTGCAGCAAAACTTGGCAGGACAAGGGGTGCTTCTGCCCCAGCCAGGCAGAGGGAAAGGCGAGAGCTACGAGCCATGCGTGCTCCCCAGTGCTGCTGCCAGACCCGAGCGGTTTGTTCTCTCCTGTCACTAATGGGGCTAGAGCTGCTCCCTTGGAAGGGACCTTAGAGACCATCCAGTTCCACCCCCCTGCCATAGGCAGGGACCCCTCCCACTTGCTCAAAGCCTCATCCAGCCTGGCCTTGAACCCCTCCAGGGATGGGGCAGCCACAGCTTCTCTGGGCAACCTGGGCCACTGCCTCACCACGCTCATGGGAAAAAACTTCCTCCTAACATCTCATCTAAATCTACTCTCTTCCAGTTTAAATCCATTACCCAGCCATTCAAATCCATTAAATCCATTGCAGGTCACAGGCTGCTCTAATGATATGGCCACAGCTATCTAGATGGGACAAGAATTTAGGACAAGGTTTTCAAGAGGAACACTCACGTACATGTATCAGAATAACAAAGTCAACATGTTCACCCAAAACTCTCTCTCCTCCTGCTGTTTCAAGCCACATCATGCCTGATAAGATTACATACACCACATCCATCCTCTTAGTACCTGGGTGTGCATGATTTCCCCCAACATTGCAATTGCACCACTGATAACACCAGAAATCAGGCTGGACTCTGCTCACACTCCTGGCACTGTCCTGCCAGACAGCTCCACAAATTGTCCAGCATAAAATCCATTCTGCCCTCGAAAACACTGCTAAACCCTCTAGGCCACAAACAGGATACTAGAGTCCCTAAAACAGGGTGAAGTGTTCCTCGAACTTTGCCGTCCATCTTCAGAAACTTCAAGGCAGAGTGTTGTAACAAGACGCAGACAGCACAAAGCAGCTGGGTGATGCTGTCTTACTCCATAAGTGGAGGATCCTCCCAAGAAAAAGAAACCATCAGGGCACAGAGCCACTGCAGTGATAGCTAAACTTAGTATCATCCACAGAAAAGGAAAGAAGTGTGGTTGGACTGTTTCGTATTCCCCTTTGATCCTTGCCTGACTCCCCAGGAGTCACCGGCAACCAGGAAAAATTGATAATAAGCTTTAGGTTGCTCTGATTTATTCCGGGAGCCGAAGCCAGGTGCAAGGAAGTTAAATAGCCATCATTTCTTGGCTTTCATGGGGGGAGCAACACACTAAACATTACACATCCTCAGTGTGGCATCCTACAATGTGTCCCATCCTACAATGGGCAAAGAGTATATTAAGACAACGTGTAAAAAGGGATCAGCCTTTTTGCAAATAGGATGCACCAATTGCTTCTGGGGAGTCATTTTTCCAGCTGCAAATGCTGACCCTGGAACAGCACTCGAACCAGGCTGCGGCATTAGCAACAGAAAAGTAAAAAGCACCAAAAAAATTAAGGATAGAAAAGAATAACTCTGATGACTTTCAAAAAGAAGAGAATGAGTTTTTCTCCCCATGTTTTTTCAATTTCCTGAAATGACATGCAGAGAAATGGACAATCCAAAGTTTGTTTCAGAGAGCAGAACTGCAGAAGTTATACATCATTAGTAGGACTGACAAGAAATTCAGCCACCGATTTGGTTTTTTCCTTCCACTTACAAATTGTCTACAAACTGATCCTAATTTTTCCCAAGTGAATCTACAACTTTCGAAAGCATACCCCTGCAGGTGAGGAAGTCCATAAACGGAATGGGTCAGCAGTACCTAACTCCCTCTGACTTCTTTGAATAACTCGGCCTTCAGCAGCCCATTGAACAAAACCAGCTGCTCTGCTGGAGTTACTCACATGCTTTCCACTTGGATTTTAACTTTTTTGCTATTCAAGGCATGTGACGGCTCATCTGCTCTACATGGTTGGATTCTACAGCTCGACTGGATGACCAAAAGCTTTTAAAAGAAGAGGACAAGCAAGGCTGCAGAAGTCACTTACAGTTCACATTTTTTTTGGACAAAACAACTTTTCGTGCTAAAGTTTGCAAAGCCTTTTAGATTCATAAACATTTTCCCCACTGCCCAAAGGTCATCCGCATAGTCATAAATAACCAATAATATAACTCTTCAGAGACCAGCGAAGCCAAGTCAAACTGAGAGTTTGCCAACATGTCCACAATACTGTTTATTCCAGTAGTGCACCAGACCCTGTACCGGAGCACTTGACTCTGCCCCTTCAAAATGAAATGAAAGGAATGAAAAAATAAAACAAATCAAAATACATCCCAGTGAGTCAGACCACCACGTGATGGCTGGCCCCTTGCAGACCACTCTGCAGCTTGTATTTCCCCCACTCTTTGTATGAGATGTCAAACCATTCAGCCTACAAACCCATTTTATTATAAATACCAGCATCCTGTCTCAGTGGATTTGAGGATTTCTTTTTTTTTTTTTTTAAGTTTTAATTCAAGCCTAGCTCCATCAAAACAGCAATGTTACAATATTCCAGAAGCACGTGGATTTGATTCCAAGCATGCCAAAAGGCAGAGGGAGGGTGATAGTAAAGGGGAACAGCTAAATCTTTTTGCTTTCTCTCTTCAACACCATTGCGAAATCTTTCTCCAAAACATAAGATTCAAGTCAAGTTGCTATGTTTTAAACAAACCACGGTGTGTTATTGTACTATGCTTCTGAAATGGGGAATGTAGGTCAAGAACTTTTGGATTTCTCAGATTTTAAGGTACACAAACTCTAGCAGCATTGCTATCTGCTCTTTTCCTTTCTTTCCTGCTTTCTTCTTTTCCTTTCTTTTCTCTTCTATCTTTTCTTTTCCCCTTTCCCCCTCTCTTCCTCCCTTTTTTCTCTCCTCTCTTTCTCCCTCTCATACTCTTTTCTCTCCACTCTGTTCCTTTTCCCCTTCCCTTCCCTTTTCCCTTTCTTTCCCTTCCCCCTTGCTTCTGACTTTCCCTTTCCATTCCCTTCCCTTCCTTCTTCCCTTTTTCTCTCCCTGTACTACCCTAACACTGGAAAGCAGCTGCAAGCTGAGGCTACAAATAAAACACTCTGAAAAGCTTCATTAATGTTCATCGACACATTTCCCACTCTCAGGTTTTCATCCAGTAGGACACAAAACAAGTATTCAATAAATGCATATGTCTGCAGATGAGCATGCATATATTTATGCATGCACATATCGGATGTGAAAACACATTAAAAGCATGCTTGCACGCATGTGCTTATGCTTGCAGATATATTTTTTTCTTTCTTTTGCAGCCTTGGGGAAATTTTGCAGGCTGGATGTCGCAGGTTGGCTCCGTGCATTACGAACGGTGTCAGGATGAATAATGGGGGCAGGTGATTCTGCCAGGGGGTCATGGAACAGCAAGTGCGTAAAAAGGCGAGATTGTCCAAGAAGTACATGCAATAAGGGCCAAGGTTTGAAATGCGCTGCTGGCTGGAGACCAAGAGCAAGTCATAGGCTCTAAGGCCAGAAGCACAATGCCCATTTCTGCTGACTCCTGTGAATCACAGATTGACATCCAGGAATCTCAGAACTTATTTCCCAGCGACAGAAAGTACAGAAGTATTGAAGGCAGGTGGTTAAAGTCAAGCTGTACCTTGGACCTGGTAACAGGCTGCTCTTGGTTTCATTGAGCTGGAAGATCAGGGCCAGGTCTTCTGCTGATGAAGCCCCCTCGATTTTAACTGTTTGCTGGATCCAGGCATAATACAGATACCCAATACCACACAAGGGAATGACTATGTCCCAGGAAACAGATGATAGGCTCTTCCCCAGACTTCCAAGGCTATTTTTCCTGGCAACAATTTTCTCAGGTATCTTTACTCCAGCTAGTGAAAGATGAACACACTTCACTCAAAATTTCAAACCACTCGAACAGCATACGTTTGAGAGTCCAGCATAAACGTTCTTGGGCCCACAGTTTGTGCATGAAAGGCTGGAAAAAGCAGTAGAGAAAAACACCAAGGAAAGGTTAGCACAAGAAATAGAGCAGAGAGAAAACTCTAGATGAAAAAAAATACATTCAGTCTATACTACAGTATTATACCCACAAAGGATGTTATATGCCAGGAGCTAGAAGCCCTCTAAGTGCCAAAATCCAGGTTATTCACGCAGCAATAACTGGTTCCCCTGAACATGGTCATTGTGCCACAGCCAGTTTTTTCCACAGGACATCTCGGATCATTCTTCCCTGGTCCCCATCCAAGCCTGAATTTTTCTGCCTGTCTCCCACAGCCTGTGCTTGTTCTGCCTCTTTCTGTGCTGCTGCCTCCACAACTGAGTTTTCTTATCCTCTTGGACTTGGTCTATCTCGAATTATGAACCTCTGCTTACCACCCTGACATTCCTTGCCCCACCAACAGCCTCAGCTGCTTTCCCTTCTCACGCGTGCTCTCTGTGTCTCTCAGTCTCACTTTGTCTTCTCATCCTTCCAGTTCCTTTCCTGGCCTCAGCCTCCTCTTCCCTGCTGGCTTTCAGCAGCATTTCCAGTCCCAAACCTCCCATCGGTCCTCACATCCCCCTTTGTCTTTCCACGCCAGGCTTGTCTCTATCGGCTCCCTTTGCTGCCTTCTCCACCACGTCCACCTCCCAGTATTCCCTCTGCATTTGAATTCTGGTTGCACACCTCCTCCCTGCCTCCTAGGCACCAGCAGAACTGATGCCACCAAGATCCTCCCAAGCATCACGGCACCAGGAGAGTCATTAGGAAGGTTCATGGATGAAATGCACCTTCTTGCTTTTGGGATAACACCACAACAATGCACTATTTGAGTGGACTCATCAAAGCATTTACCAGACTCTCACCACCAACAGCAAACAGAGATTTTTTGTTTTTCTTTTCTCCAGAATATACAACACAGCTGAACACAATCAGCTTTTCTTAGGAACAACAGCAGGCTCTTCTTCAGCCTCATCTGTCTAAAAATACGGAGTCTACTTTAAAAAAGTTTTCTAAACTATCTCTGTCCTTAACCTCCAGGGTGCAGTTCATTTGACTTATATTAGGTACCTGCTTTCAGATGGGCTGATTGAACACCCTCATCTTTCTCCAGAGAGGATGGAGGAAGCTCAGGTCAGCCAAATTACCTGGAATGAATGTGTAACAAACAGCCAGCATTAAAAATCAGGTGAACTCCACCTCCCCACGGTTCCTCAGCGACATCTCAGCCTCTCCTTCAAGAGGAGGAAATCAGGAAAGTGCAGTGCCTCAGTGAAATGACACACACACTCAAAAAACCCAACCATATTGCTTTTTCTCTTTTTTTCAAAGATGGGGAAAAAAAAATAGGTTTTTTCCTCATTTCATTCTTGGAAATAGCTGAACCATGTCAGATGACACCACCCCAAGGATAATCCACCCTAAGTCACATATGTGGCACCAAAAATGCCAGTTAAGAGATTGGCAAAGTCATAAGCAACTGAACACAGGGTCTTATGCCAGGAAGTATTGAACAACTTCCCAAGAGGCACTAGTCCCAGCTACACCTCAAGTAGGATACAAGGAGGCAACTCTCCCTTGCCTTGATCTGCAATTGCTCCTCAAAGCACAGTACATCACCTCCATTTCTCTTCGGAGAGGAGAATGTGGTGTGAAGATGGCTGTATCCTCCTTTAAATGACCGGCCCTTTGGTGAAGGGGGAAGAGAAAGGGGAGGGAGAGTTCCTTACAAACTCAGAATTCAGTTACAAGGAAAAATGTGCCTGAAACGCAACTTTCCAGAGCCAAGAGCTTCCCAGGATTCAACAGTTCTTCCAGCACTATAGGATATACAGATACGTATCGCTCCCGGTAACATTCTGCAGGCTCCCGACTCCACCTCATTACCAGGCAGCCTTTCCAACAATTAATGAGGGGACTGTCAAGTGTTTAAAACAGACCACAGCAACTCCTTCCAACGCAGCCTGCAGAGGCACACGGCACATCCGCCTACTTCAACACGGAGAAAAGAGGGAGCTTTGTTTCTTGGAGGAAACTAAAAGATAGCAAGACCAAGGAAACATTCCCCCTACTCCCTTCTGAGCTAAGGAACTACCATAACTCATGAAATGCAGCACTGCAGGCTCACCCCTGCCTTCAGCTTCACTGGGAGAGGAGTTCCAGCCTCAACCTCAGGTGCTTCCATGGTGATGGGTTTACCAGATAGTTGGCATTACTTGCAGCACTTTGGTCCACCGGCAACACAGGCACCGGGCAGGCGAAGCCATGGGAAACCTACTACTAGAGTTAATTGAAAAAAAGAGAAAGAGCAAGAAAAAGTCCACTTTGGTGCCATTCTGCACATGGGATGGCACCAGGGACAGCCCAGTAAAACACCCAGCCATGGTGGCGAGACTCACCCGTGTCTTCATTGGGTTTCCATCTCTTGTTACCAGTAGGAAACAGAAGAGAAGAAGCTATATACAACCTGGGAAGCCCACAAAATGCTAGACACTTCTGGATGCCACCAGGCAACACCAGAAAGCTCTATGCATGCCTCACCAAGCCGACACAGCCCTGATTTTCAAGAGCAGCTGCCTATGAGCTGCTCTGGCAGACAAGACTCAGCTCCCAGCCTTCTTACACCAACAGTGTCACCCGTAACTGGTCTCATTCAGTAGGAAGCCCTCCTCTATAAGGGACACTGAACACCATTACAGGGGAAGGTGAAGAGGCTGGGAAATCCTTAGATGCTGGCTCATGGCAGGTTTGAGGTACTTTTGCTTCACAATAACAAAAGAAGGGCAACAGGTGTGTGGCTGAATGTCCTGAGAGCTGTGTTGGGTGAAAGCAGTAGGTGCCAGGAAAGAGGGGCCCACCAACAAGACTTGCATCTAGTGAAAAAGCTTTGGACGTAGCCATTGCCAAGAAATCCCTTTGGGAGGAATAAACCCTGTTCTGTTATCAGGCTTCACCGTGCAACCTTACCTGTAACCTCTGTGGCCACTCCGAAGCGTTCACCTTGGAAGATGTGACTTTTGACAACCAAAATACCAGACACTTCAGGTTTTATTGCAAGCCCTCTTGCCTTGGAAAGGGCTGATGAAGGTCTCATTGTGCTCCCGGGCCTGGGAGCTCCAAGACCTC
>NW_010146503.1:0-26280 GCF_000699245.1 Pterocles gutturalis
AGACTCTACACTTGCCCTTGTTAAATTCCTATGAACTTCAGCAGCACTGGTGTTCGTTTACTGCTTACTTACACTTTTTCCTCGGTTATGTGCCAGAAAATGGACTCAGCTCCTGCGAGACTTGACAAATGGTGGGAATGAGGGAGACAAAGGGAAGATATTCATAGCACAGCCAGCCTGGCCCCATTTATCAGCCAGATTTCAACTTTCAACCTATTTTGAAAGAAAAAACCTAAAAATTTGACTGACCACCATGTCACTGCTAATGCCATACAGGTGTGTCCTGCTGCAGCCCAGCATGTTTGTGGATGCAGTCATTTGGATGATGGGGATAAGGAGGCTGTTTGAACAGAGGAGTGAAAGATATCTGTCAATCTGATGCTTTTTTGTGTGATCAGAGATAATAATAATGCTTCTAGGGCAAAGGGGTATTCTCTGATCCCAGCCTTAAGAGATGTGCAAAACCACTGTTTTATTTGGCAGCCAAGGGTACCTATTCTCAACTTAAGGGGTAACTCCTAGCAATGTGTGCAAGGACAGTAAAAGAATTTGTAGGCAACAAAACAGAAAATTCCTAGCACCATCTTCGCACCACTTCTAAACATATAGCTCTCTCCAGCCTTTTATATTAAGTGATTAGAAAGAGTTAAATGAGCATGATTGCCATGGAAATTTCTTAAGCATTAATGTTTTCTACTTCTTCTGTATTGAATGCCCTTGTGATAGAAGAGAAAGAACAAACATCAAAAGTACCTTTTAACTTCACAATTCTTTCTAAATTTCTTTAAACTTATAGGCTATACTGCTGGCTTTCAAGCTTCAAAGCATGCAGGAATATCAGGGTCATACAGAAAATTACTTCTTACCGTTTAATAAAATATGCATGTGAATTGTATGACCTGCCAGAGAAATTATTTATGTGTTAATGTAATGTTGTAACATTAATTACACACTTTAATTTCTTCCTTAGTAGCTTCTTTACCAGTAAGAACAGTACCAGTTCTAAATTGGGTTTGAAACATATGTTGTGTCACCAAAGCTTAAATTATCTCCAGACTGAATTGCTTTTTTGCTTCTGCAAGATAAAAATCTTTTTTTTTTTTTTAGTTTTTTTTTTTTTTAAGCATTTGCGAAAAAGAAAGCAACTGAGATCTTCTTCCTTTATCTCAGAGGATTCATTACGGACCTTTTGCAGCCTCACTCTTCCACAGTGTTGTAGCATGTGCATTTTGTATTTGTAGTTCCAGAAATGCGTAGTGCATATTTTTTATGAATGAATCACACAACTTTTATTTATGGCCACTGTTGTAAAGTACTTAATCCCACAGGATTGGTTCAATTGGATTTCTTTCCTTAGGGGATTTCCTACCTCTCTTTCTATGAGGTAGATCAAAATCATGTACATGCTAGCACAAGGACATATACTGAGTCTTGCCTTCTGAATTACTATTCATATAAAGTTCTTAATAGATACAGAAAAGTTCTCTGTCACTTATGTCAACAATGTTCTGCAACAGCTCTGTAGTTCAATTCCAAATTGTCTGGAGGCAGTGAGAATAAAAGAAAATAGGTTCTCTTCTCAACTACTGTACAAACTTCCTGTATGATCTTTGCAGATCACCTACTTGCATTTCAGTTGTCTCAAATGTAAATCTGAGGCCTAACTTCATTAAAGTGATTTGAAATAATCAATGGAAGGTGCTATAGATGTGCAAAATAGTGTTATAAAAAGTATACACTTTTACCTGTGTTCATTGTTTTACCTTTTAACATTTCCTTGGTTACTTTTTTGTTCTTGCGCTATGGCCCAAGTTAAATTAGGATGAAGAATAAATAAGACAACCCATTTGGCATTGCTGGCATCATTCTTTATGTTATATATGTCCGTCATACTTTTCTTAAGTAAGTAGTCTTTGTCTCTGTAATCTTCTAAAGTGTGTAACTGCCTACTATTTAAAAGTTTATTTTAGTGACAATGATTATAATTTTGTATATTTTTTTGTGTCAATATCAAATGGTTCACTGCTGTACTTATATTTGCACAGAATATCCTATATTTGTAGAGCACTAATGGCTAATATGTTTTCTCTAACCAACATGCCACCTTTCTTGTATTTTGACCTGGCATCAATCTTGTCTCATGGAAGAGGTTTTCCAACTGCTCCACATTCAGCCAGTCTTCAGCCAGTCTTGTTTAGACTCAATGACGATGCCATATGAGGCTTTTTGTCATTAATATGCAGAACTTGGAGCCCAAATTGATTTCACAGGCCTCCTGATAAACACATAGCACTTATACATAGCTAGTTTTTGGGCTGTGCTGGATTTCAGTCAGTATCCTTTACATTTAAAATGATTTATTATTGCTTGAATTTTGAGTCATGCACGTCATTGAAGTTGTTAGGCTTGAGACATGGATAGGGACCTGATGGCCATCGCCAAGTGTAAGTCACCACCTACATAAGAAAGGTAGCTTTCTACTGTATAACATCCTTAGAAAATGATTTGAGAAAACACAATGCGTTTATCCAAATAGTACAAAATACCAATGCCAGAAGTTCAGCTGGTAAAAGGTACATTGGGATTGTTATAAAAGCTGTGGAGGAGTCATAAGTGAAGATGAACAAGACATTTCACAGAAAATGCCACTTAACCTGAGTTTTTCCCTCAAGTACAAATGAGCCAAATATTAAACTTTTTTGAGGTTAGGAATAATGTTTAATTTTACATTTTCTCACCTGTTGGCACTTCTTGGAATCTGTGGGAGCAGAAGTGGAATTACCAAAATACCACAGGTATTTTTTGGGGTACTACTGGTCTAAAGGATGTCAGGAAATACTGTAAACCACAAAATGACATTTTTTTCTTGACATTTCCTACCATTAGCATTCTGGGATGTTTTAGGTAAATTTCCAGAAGCTTTGGGTGGATGTCCAGGTTTGCAGTTCTTCAAAATGTACTAAATTAACACCTTTTTGCAATTCATTTGCAGCAGCTAAAATGTTTCCATTCACTGTCAATGATAGTGTGACATCTTTGTTCCTTCACTTACTCGTGTGCTGTTCATAGATACAGATTCAGATTCTTTATATTACAGTCTGTTGAGTAAGCACAAGAAAGCTATGAGTTTCCCTCTGTCTAAGATTTTTGATCCTTTGGGGTTAGGATTAACACAGTGGACACCTGAACCTAAAAAACCTAATGAAGAAGCCAGAGAGACAGGAGATGAATGTCAGGGACTGAGAGAAGAGAAGTGGATCCTGGCTATTGGTTTGTTTATTTTAACTTATCACTTTTTCTAATTAAAAAAAAATTACTCATCTTGGAAAGACCTGTTTCCCAGGAGTCTGCAACACAGCCAGAAAACTCAGCTGCCCTTCTCTCCCTCCTCTATGTTAGCTGGCTCCACCATGGTCCCCTCCCCGCAGTACCACTGCCGCCCCAGCTCTGTGCATTGACATGGACATTACCCTGTTATCTTCACAGCTCTCCTGCCACGTGCCCACCCACCTCTGCCTTGTGCCACTCTGACTGCTCTGAAAGATTCATTTGTTAGCTCGACTCACACTGACATCAAGTCTGTGGTACAGATTTCCCCAAAAGGTATGAATTCTGCTCTTGTCACAGGCTGGTGTGCTCCCTTTGCCCTCCTGTCCTCGTATGGATTTGCTAGAAGTAGTTAAGCTGGAAGAGGGCTGCTGCATGTGGCCTGGTACTGGGGTGGGCGTGGTGGCAGACATGAGGAGCAGCAACCCATGAGAGGTGTGCTGCATCCACAGAGCCAGTAACCCACGCTTAAGTTTCATACATTTTCAAGTTCCTCCACAGATTATGTTTGCTCCTTCGTGTCCCAGATAATCACCTTCAGCAGGCACTTGTCTGGGTATATTGTGGATGACTGGCACACCAGGGCAACCTCAAGCCTTCTCCTAGTTAACTCAACACCTCTTCTGGTGAACCCCTCTGCTATTCAGGCTGTCTCAAGGCTTTGAGGTTTTGTGTTTGCTTGTTAGCTTTTTTTTTTTAAGATAGTACTGATGCCCACACATGCCATAAATTTTCTCTGATTTTTTTAGTGTGCTGTGGTTATACACCTTCACGATCCAGCCCACAGCATGTTAAACCCATACACATGGCCAGATATATGTTAACAACAAATTGCACTTAGATAGCCTGAGCAGTGGTATATTTCCTGCATATCCACTCAGTTTTTCTCTGGGAATCAAAATGAAATCAGTATGGTTGTTCTGCTCCATCAGCTTTCCTGAGTGAATCAGTTCATTCATTGGGAGAACTGTCTGGCTGTATTTACACACAATGTGTTTCTTTCCTATTCCTCATTACACATATGTAATTATTTTTACATTGCATTCCCAGAGGTGAGTGACAGCATACAGATACCAGAGATGCTATTCTGCCTCCAGCAAACCCTCTGAGAAGTGTATGGTGTTAGTAAGGTCTCTGTTTCCTTGGTTACATTTAGCAAATCTGCATGCCAGCATGGTGCTA
Source organism: Pterocles gutturalis (assembly GCF_000699245.1). NCBI lineage: Eukaryota > Metazoa > Chordata > Aves > Pterocliformes > Pteroclidae > Pterocles > Pterocles gutturalis. Next base: position 4,510 of record NW_010146503.1, read on the forward strand.
TTCATCATCAGAGACATTGGAGGCCTGTCCATGGAGAGATGATTTTGGAAGTGAATAACCTTTGCATTTTTAGCTTCTGCTTTGAATATACAGATGAGGAAAAAATAGTTGTCAACTTAAGCATGGTGGGAGATAGGCAGGCTGGGAAGCTGAGTCCTGGAAGCCTTTGGGAATGAAATTGAATCCTTTATAAGAGTGGGCAATGTATCTGTGGCTGCAGGAGCCGTTCATATGTTTGGCTCTGGTGCTGTTTATGAATGACCATGAGATAATTACATGATCCTGCTCAGGAGTTGTGTCCTGGCTGCTCTCTGTGGTTATGCAATGTGGTGGGGAGTGTCAGGACTCTGCTGTTGAATGCTCACCCAGCATTCCCTGGAAAATGAGATATAAGGGAGATTTTTTTCCTACATCTGTAAAAGCAGTGGATCAAGAGCAAGTTAACCTAGCTACAGAGGCCAAACTAGAGAAGGCAGACCCAGACCAGTAGAGAATATCCTGGAAACTAAAGCTTCCCTTCTCAGACAGACCATGGCAAAAATATCACCTGACTTCTTGAAGGGACGTGTGTACCTTGGCTGAAAGGGATCAGCATTGTCCTAGCAGGCACAGCTTCCCCCGTATACCCCAACCACAGTGTGTCTCACTGCTACAGTAATCACTGGAAGTGGAATTCTCCTATAAACGAGCCATCTGTGGCACTGTATATGAATTCAGCTATGGGTCCAGTCCTAGCTGACAGTTTCAGTGAGTAATCCAAAACCCAGGTAAAGAATCAATTTAATTTATCTTTTCAGACTTTTTGGTTAAAAAGAAAAGTTTATCATGTCCATTTGGTGACCAACAGACGAGTCTGGCACATACTGAATAAAAAAAAGCTCTGTTAGCTTTCAAACTGGACAAGGACAAATGGTACTCCAGTGCCTCGGAAATGGATGAGGATTCAGGGGTTCTGGGTTGCTCTGCTCATGATCAGCTGTGCACATGTGGGGTAACTGTACCTTCTGTTCAGTTTCTCCTCTCCATACATGTCTCTGCTTTGTAAAGTGCTTTGAAATCTATAGAGAAAAAAGTGCTGAGTGGTAAGCAACATGTACATAGCTGCAATTCTAAACTAGGAAAAATGTTAAGTGCAGTTTCCAGTAACACGTTAGAAATGGATTGAACAGTAAGGCATTGATCCAGACATGTAGGCACTTGAAGACAACATAAGCTGCGAGTTTATTAAACTGATGTATCAGCTATTTTCCAAGCTGCTCTGGGACATGAGTTTGATGAGTTCCCACCAGTGTGGTAACACAGATGGGACTACATGCCTGACCCCTCTCTCAGTCCTCAGATCTCATGGTGGTGCACTGAACTCCCCAGCTTTCACTGGTGTGTCTCCTCAGAGAGCAACTGCAAACGTATTGAGCTAAATGTCCTTGTGAGGTGCTGTAATGGGAGTGTTACACGTTGCCCTTGTGGCGCTAAGAGGAAGATGGGATGAGCTGAGGGTCATATAGGTCCAGTGGGAAAAATTCCTTCCTGACCCCCCAAAGCAACACCCTCGAGTCAGGGCTATCTGTGAAGGAAGAAAGAGATAACTCCCAGAAAGTCCGATGAAAATACTTGAATTACTAAAGGAAGAGTAGAAGCCAGTCAACTCCCCTCTACTTCAAACTGGCTAATGGGAAGGGTGGATTTTTACCTGTCTCCTTTGTAAAGGGCTTTCCTGCCCCTTGGTCTCCATCTAATTCAACCTGATTAAATCCTGGCATTTAATGAAATAGGGGGAGGGGTTGGTTTTGAGACAAGCTCTTTCAGAACAATAGATAATTGTTTAAGTCTGAGAAAAGTGAATACATTTTTCTGTTTTACAAAGGAGATTCTTACCAGTGTAGAAATTATTACCATTCCTAAAGTTTTGATATTTTTTCTCATGCTGCAAATTAAGATGCAGGGAGATTCATTGTCAATGCACAAAGTGCCGGTGTTGTCTGGCCAGGGTATCCTTTTTTTGAAGTGCCTTTCAAACTGTCATTAAGGACATTAAAAACTAGGCTGATGTGTTCAATTTAAATTGCAAAGAAACTGACTTGAAGGTAGAGAAACATTGTCAATCCTGGCATTTGGCTGATGTATGGAGTTGCATTGGCAGGTGGCTTGAATGAGCCCTGCTTCAAGCAGCACTGGGTATGGGCATCAGGACATCCAGCTGTGCAAGCAGATCTGCATGGCACAGTGTTGATAACTGATACTCAGGGAACTCTCTTTATCTTGAAGAATCCCAAACTGATTTATGGGTGGTGAGGACCACAGCCAGACGTACTGGAACCATTTCTGCCTCTGCTGGGGGCACATCCATCAGACCCAGATTATTCCTTTTGGCTCTGCCTCTCATTGGGTGCTAGACTTCTTGCTTCCCAAGTAATACTTTCTTCCCTATTATATGTCTTTTGTTTCCTTGATAGCTTGTAGACTGGTCAGACCAGGAGCCAAGATCCTAAATCCCAGCTCTGTACAAATTTGCAGGGGTCAGAGCCAGCCTCAGAGCTAAGCCTTAACTGCTTGCAATAGTAATCAGCCTCAAATCATAAGGGACTCTGGTGAGATGGACTTCAAAATAAATTTTTAAAAATGTGGTCTTTTTATTTGCTTCTTATATTTTGTTCCTGGTTTCAAGATCTTCTTTGTGAATTTAGGAGCTTTTTTTCATTATAAATGAAAGTGGAAATTGTCATGTAATCTCCAGATACCAGAAGAGAATGTCGTGTCCGCTACAGGGAGATTCTCGATAAAATCATGAGAATGGGAAGCTGGATACATGCGTCTATGAAATTATTTTAATAACAGAGTTTAAAGGCTCCTGCCAGACCTGCTGTGTTAGGCCCTGTAATCCCTACAGAATTTACAGGCATATACATTCTGCTTTAGAGTATCTCTGTTCTTTCCATGTTTTGTAAACAAAAATTATCATTTGTGCAGAGATGTAAATTCCATGCCAAGGAAACAAAATCAGCTTGACCTTATTTCTCAGGAGCAAGAGGTGCTAGTGGGTCTTGCTCTTTTAAAAGATCACACCAGAGTTGGATGGCACCCAGCTGTCTTACCCAGGGGTGGGGGCCAGAGCTTTAAACTTCAAGCCCTGTGCTTCTTGGGCCAAAGCAAGAAAAGGAAAAGGAAAAAAATGTCCTGAAATGAAACACTTGTTTGTTGTTGGGTTTGTTGTTCAGCATTCCATATCAATACATACATTAATGTTCTCGGCATCTAGACTAAAGAGCTGTTTAAAGCCCTCGGCTTGACCCAAAGAGACAATTAAACGCAGCAAGCATGGTTCCACATCTTTTAACTTTTTTTGTTTCTGGTCAAACATGAATCTTTAGTTCCTGGGTGACAGACCTGGTGTGAAGCCATCTGCTCAGCTGAATATGGGCTTCCTGAGACTGCACATTTGCTCATATGTTATATATTATACTAGTGCTCTGCACTCTCTGCCTCCGTTTCACAACGTGGTGTCATGTGTTAATGATGGAATTGGTCCCCTCAGAGTTGCGTGAAAGAGGAGACAAAAGGAAGGTATGTGTAAAGATGGGCAAGGGAGTGAGTGGGAGCAACACAATAACTCTTATACTTCTGAGAATCTGAACTATATTTGGTATTATGCTGATTTTGACTGGGAGAGAGTTACTTTTCTTCATAGTAACTAGTATGGGGCCATGTTTTGGATTTGTGCTGAAAATAGTGTTGATAACACAGTGATGTTTTTGTTATTGCTGAGCAGTGCTTACACAGAGTCAAGCCCTCTTCTGCTTCTCACACCAGGAAGAAGAAATTTTGCACAAGAAGCTATGAGGGGACACAGCCAGGACAGCTGACCCCCTCTGATCAAAGGGATATTCCACACCGTATGACGTCATGCTGAGCATATAAACCTGGGGGAAGAAAAAGGAAGGAGGGGATGTTCAGAGTCACGGTGTTTGTCTTCCCAAGTAACTGTTAAGTGTGAGGGAGCCCTGCTTTCCCAGAAGTAGCTGAACACCTGCCTGCTGATGGGAAGTAGTGAATGAATTCCTTGTTTTGCTTTGCTTGGGTGTGCAGCTTATTAAACTGTCTTTATCTTCACCTACAAGCTTTCTCACTTTTACTCTTCCCACTCTCTCCCCCATCCCACCATGAGAGCACTGAGCAAGAGGCTGTGTGGTGCTTATTGCCAGCTGGGGTCAAACCATGACAAGTATGAACTCTATTTGGTGATGAATGTTCTTGACAGCCCACAGGAAGTACTGACACTAAAAAGAGAAAGAAAATTTGATTGAAATTACATGTTTGAATGAGGAGCTCTGGAGGCAGAAACCAAAACATCAGGGAGTCTGAGTCCATGAACAAGGCCAGAACAAACAATTCAATTCAAAGAAATTCAGCTTAATCTATAAAGTAACCTGGGTCTAACACTTTTGCCTACATGGGTGATCTTAAGAGCTAGATTGGGTTAAAGATAATGTGTGTGGAAACCAGTTTTTCACCCTTACCTTTTCAACTTCGAGGCAGTTGAAACTTAACAGTGAATATCTTATGGAACACGTTAGCGGTATTTCTTTCCCACTTGCCTAAGACTGCTTGGGTGCATGGGAGTGCAGCTTTGGGGTGCTGTGGAGCGACAGAGTGTACACTGGGCATACCTTCAAGGTTTTAGCCCCCCTTTAATAAATACATTCTCATGTACCACTTAATAACCTTTTAAAAATCACAAGAGACAGTGTAGATACACTGGGATGAATTTAGTTTGCCTAAATAAAGTATGCCCAGGTTAGCTTTTCTCCTTTCTCCCATAGAGGCAGCAGAGAGCTATTTTTCTTTTTATCCTTGCAAGTTATCCAACTCTGGAATATATAGAGAGTAAAACAATTGTAATGACTGAAAGTCCTCTATGCAGGTATGTCTGTATTTCCTAAGTTATACTGACTTTTCTGATTCATAGAACATCGGAGACTGAGAGCATACACTGGGGAAGTAACGCTCTGTGCTGTCCTTATATTTTATATTTATAATGAGCTACTAGACCTTTGATATGATGTGGTATGGCCATTCCTGGGTTATATTAACATATGTATAAAGTGCCTAAAGACCCTGTACCAAAATAAGAAATCATACTGTATACAGCCTGTCCAGTGCACATATAAAACAGACTTGTAACTGAGAAGCCTGTGACAACAGTAGAAAGTAGAAAGTGTGTGTGTATCTGTGAATGCCTATCTGTTTTCAAGGGGTTGTAACTACGCAATTAAAGAAAAATTTATTTCAGAGCCTGTTAGCACCCAGTTCTTCATAAATGCCTGAGCTTTAAATTAATCAAATTAATTTAAAAGTGCTACTTTGAGATATCAAGAAGCCACGTATCATGCTAAATCGCCAATGGCTTCATTTGTGCTTCGATTTGCTGAGGATGGACTGTAGCCCAGCACACTGAAATGTGACTTATTAGTGGAACCCTGGCAAACAAATAAGTGCTCTGGGATGAGGGCAGGGCTCTCTGTTGTTACCAACCATCCTGATTTAAACTTTGGATTAAGTAGAAAAAGATGGAGAAAAGTGCTTTTTTGTGCTTTGGGAAGGAAAAAAAAGTAGACCTTGTTAATTGCATGCAATCCAGCTGGAGTGATATATACCCACTAGCAGTTTCTTCTTCTGGGTAGGAGTCTGAGCACTTAAGCAGTGAACACACATTTTTTTCTTGTTAAATTCTCAAAATTCAACGCCTCTGTTTCACTCCTAGAAACACAAGTATTTATGTTTGCCATTTAAAAAAAAGCTGTTTGGGTTCCCATACATTTGAGACAATGCTTTTTCCTTGGTTGCCGTTAAGTTGAGGTAACAGACTTCTGTTTTCTGCCCTTGTGTTTTACCAGCTTTCAGGCAGGCAGTGTCTCAGCTTCCAAAGGCAAAAGCAAATTCTCTTTCTAATCAGTTCTCTGAGATAACCCATTTGTTTGTGTGGTTTGTGACTAGGCTGAGGTGCTCACCTGACTCATTTTGTTGGATGAGATTTTGCAAGGTGCTCGTGTTTCTACAAGCTTGCAATAAAATCTATGGGAAACAGGAGGAGGTCACATCTGGGTGCGATGCTGACAAGAAGAAATGTCCTGAATTAACATGGCAGGTGTCAAATTCAAGACTGGAGGAAATATGAAGTTAAGACAGTTAAAACATAAAAAAATATTTAGGGTTTCTTTTTCTGATAGATTCACTATATTTTCTTTGAAATATTTTCTTCATGTATGATCAACAGAATTTGAGGGAGAGCTGAGAAGTATTTATACTATCATGCTGAATAACCTGAAAATTTCCAAATTCAATTACAAGGAATGTATTGTAATAAAAACTAGTAACAATGAAAGATCTGTCTAACGATATTGTAGAACGAAATGGTTGGTTCTAAAAACAGAAAGGAAAATATTGTGGTTTTGCTTCAAGATAAATATTTCTGCTTTATGCATGCTATAAAAATGTATCCCCTTCTGGACAAATTAACCTGTTCTGAAAAAATGGCTTTTATTTGCACTCCCTAAATCTTTCTTTTTTTAATGACCTCTGTGCCACAATTTTTGCCTCCAAGCAGTAATTAACCATTCTGCAAGTCACCACAAGTAAGCCAGAAATGAATTACACTTAAAACCAAAAATCTGTAGCATTCATATAGTTTAAACCAAAGTAATCAAACTTGTACTGCTACCTCTTGTGTTTTTCAAGTACAAATGTTATGAAATTTTTAATAGCTTTCAGTGTCCTGCATAACAATTATGCCTGAAAAAACTGCAAAGCCTGAACCACCAAAGGAAGTCTGAAATGAGCAGAACTGTCCTTGAACACACCTTAAAATAGTTTACATTTATTATCCAGGCAAAGCGATACTTGCCTTATGTAACTTTTTGCCAGCGCCTTGCATAAAAAGATAGGAAAATATGCAAATAAGATTAAGCATCTTGCACTGCATTTGATCATATCTTGCAACATCTTGGGGGTGGAGAAAATATGAAGAATGCTGTCATCCAATTTTCCCTCAGGTTTTTAGTTAACCAGTAGAATGTCTATGTACAGAGCTTGATTCTTTCACTTAAGCTGGTACCAGTTGGGAGTAAATCTATTCAAGTCAACAAAACCTCCCTCAGGCATACAATACTTAGAGAATTGAAGGCTACAGATCCTATCAGTTTACAGCTACAAATCTTTCAGTAAGTTTGTAGTAAATCTCCTTGCTTCTGAGATATGACCTGCTTTGTTTAAGGAATACATAGCAATATCTTTACTATGTTTGGTTTCCATCAGTTTATATAGCAACAGTTCTTGTCAGGAGCTTTTCTCTGACATCACCTTTCCCAAATTACTTTTTGCATGGCCAATATTGCCAAATTACAATAATGTGCACAACTTTACCATTTTCCGTCAGGATTCTGATAAATTAACACCGAACTGTGATATATCTCATTTAAATCTCTGCTAAGTTTGCTGGAGTAAGATCCACTTCATATGAATGCTGATATACTACTGTTCCCTTTTTACATCAAGGAAAATAGATTTTTAAGTAGGAATTGTGGAGCAGTGAGATTAAAATATTTTATGTACTTCTAAGTACATATTCTGGAGTCTGAGAATAAAGACCATCTTTGAATTTGTTACGCCCAAATCCATTAAACCAGTAGAAAATAGATGAGCAAGAATAAACCTTTTAATCTACTGGAAATTAATTGCGTAATCAATACTTGGAAGAGAACACAAAACCTGAGATACACCAGCAACAAGTTTACTTTGAAGACAATCAGAAAAATGTATTAAAATTATGTTTATGGGCATCACAACTCAACATTACAGTCAACTTTTTAGATTATGTTATGTTCATCTAGGCTGGAAGTATTTCTGGGTGAAATCTTGAGGAAATTCCCACCTGCTGTCTACTTTCACGTTTGGGGTAACTATATGCACCACAACAAAATTAGCTAGCTTTACATAAAAATAACTAAAATCAGACTTTTGACTGCTTAGTCAATTTAATTTGAAGAGGGGCACCGAGAAGCACTTGACTATGACATTCAGACAGAGTGATCTAATATCAGTGTTGCATTTTGCATGGACATGTATATACTACCTTGTGTGGTACCTAGGTGTCCCCAGTGTAAGCATGCATTTGTTTCTTCAGTATTACACCATATTCTCTCTATGCATAACAGAAGCCTTGGAGAACAAAAAAAAAAAAAAAAAAAAAAAAAAAGATTATGAGTTATTATGAGTTATCTCCAGCCAGGAGAAAGGCCACAGTGCATTTGGTTAGTGAGAAATGACTGAAGAGTAAATGTGACACTCCAGGTTTCTGTAAGAGAGTCTGGAAGCCTTGGGCATTTTCCAAGAGTATTGCACTAAAATACCGATCCTATCTTACTTCTTTTGTGAGGGTATTATATTGGCTATTCTGTGTCACAGAAACCGTGTAATGTTTAAAAAGAAAGAGGCGGGAGATAAAGACTAAAATGTAAAGTGGAATGTTCTCTTTTTTCTTCTTTGTCTCCCTTGCACAGCTTTCACTGCTCTCTTTTTTTTTTTGTTTGTTTGTTTATTTTATTTCTTCCTGGATTTTCTTTTCCATCAGTTTTCCTCTCTTTTCTGTATTTCTGTCTCACCACTGCAAGCCTGGCACTGGATTTGTGAAGAAGTGCTGCCATTGGCAGCCATGGGGCTTGCCTCAGTGCACCAGCCTCCTCGCTCTAGCAGGTCTGGTAGGGGGGGGGAAATTCAGTACCAGGAGTGGCAGGAGAAGCAAACAAACAAAATACATCCGTTTCATGAGCAGAGATAGCAATTCCTCTGAGAAGCAGCCAGAACTCATGGACGGGGACACAGATCTCAAGCTGCTGTTGAACATCTCTGTACCCATTTCACCTGATGTCAAGGCTGGAGCAGGAGCAGGAGCAGGAGCAGGAGCAGGAGCAAGATCAGGAGCTCCCCTGGTGAATCTGTCAGGGTGATGAAGCAGTCTGCATTTCACTCAGAGTGACTCTACTTAGTTTGAATATTCTCAGAGTGGATTTTGGGGGTAATTTCTGCTTTTTTATTGTCTGGGTTAACATTACAACCCCAGTGTTCGATATCTGCATAAAACATCTCTGAAAAAACAGTTTATTTCTGACAAAGCATTACTTCTATGCACAGCAAGGGGTTAACACAATAGCATGTTTCTGCCCCCCCACAGTTTGCTCCCACTTCTGGTTATGGGAAGCAGCCTTCTCTGTTTTGCTGGGTGCCTCTGTGCATGTGCTGAAAACCCATGTTCCCAGTTCCTGCATACCTCTCAGCATTTCAGTTTTCCCTTTGTTCTTGGGCTCTGCTTGGGAAAGGTAAATCTTACTTGCTGGATTTCTGTCAGGCAGATGTGGTCCCCAGTTATTGGCTGCTCATGTCGTTCCCTCCAAAGTTTCCTTTATAACCTTTTCTTTGGCATTGTCTCATTTCCTGCTTGTTTTCCACCAGGACTTGCCTTTGATTTAGCAGGTGAACTTAGGGGCAGATCATGTTTAAAAAATATATATACGGGTGCCTTATTCCCACTGAAGCCTCGGGAGGGCTGTTCATGCACCTCCCTGTACTGATCAGAGGAGTTTTTGAAGCTAATTGCAGCTCCTCCTTGGCTAGATTGGCTGCCCTCCTGCCTGCAGCTGTCTTCCAGCTCTGAAAGTCAAGGACAACCTGGAGAAAAACAAACAAAGGGAATGTTTTGTTGGCTTGTAGTTTAAAATAATTGATTTGCTTAGACCTTGTAGCAACCTCCATCATTAACGTTTGGGAGGGGGTTGTTTCCTTAAATCTGAACATGTGTTTGCACACTCTCTGGGAAATTTGTGATTTAACCCAGTAAGATGGCACGACCTTCTGCTGGGATGAATTATTTTTGAACAGAAATTCCAGTGGCACTTACTGAGCTGTGCTGAGAAGGTCACATACATAGCATTACTCATGATGATAACAGCATCCGAAACCTTATAATTACATTTTGTGTTCATAAATATTTCAGCAATAATTTGTGGCATTTTGCACTCATTTTTTTCACATACACAGAATCAAAGATTGCTAGCAGCAAACCAGTGAAGCAATGGGCAGTGAAGCTGCCATTCCCCACCTGGTGTATGTATTCCTTGATTTTGTATTGCCTGTGTATCCCAAGAATTGGGCTGTTTCGGGCTATATGTTAATGGCATTGTGAGGTGGGGCTGAAGTGGGCTCCCCTGGACACAAAGATGTACCACATAGCCATCTGAAAACACTTAAAAATATACTTCACAGCCACTTCTCTTGTCTATTCTAAAACATAATTATGAGCTGCATACCTTAGAGCAGGATTGATAAGACAGCAGCCAAAAACATTTCAGGAAGGACCTTTTCAATTTCTGCAGGGGAGAGGAGAAAGCATGAGCAATACACCAAGAGCAAGAGTGTGCAAATGTACAAGAACAGTAGGTGAGAAAATGTTATCCTGCCTGAAGTCATCTAGTCACCTTTGTGTGCTGGCTTTATTTTTGTCAACCAAGAAGTTTAAGCTTTTCTGCTTTCTCCTACCAAGAAAGTTGCTTGCCTAAAAATGAACAAACAAACAAACAAACAAAAAACCCACAAGATTTCTTCTTAGCTGCAGCCATCCTCCTTTTTGTGTTCATCTTCACAGCAAATACTCATACTTGTTGGTGGGCATTTAACCTGGCAGTAAATTTAGCATTTGCATGGCATCAAGTTGAGCCCTATTGCATGAAGTCGAACACAACGTAACTCCAGAGATCTCGCTTTTTAATAGATAAGGAAAAAACGAGTTTATGAGATACAAGTGAGCCAGGAAAGAGCACAGGAAGGAGATATGATAGCATACAAGCCCTTTGTTGCTGCTGTTCCTCTCAGTACCTACCTATAACTAGGTTTTACTTTGTTACTTACAGTATTGAAATGATGACTTTTAGGAGCAGTTTGGTTAAGGGTGACATCTTGGCTTCACAATTTTTTACAGAAAGCTCTCTCTTACAGGGCTGCTGTGCAAATCAGGAATAACTCTGCTCTGTACCTTAAAACTGAAAGATGTGAATATTTATACCAGTTATTTAACTGTAGGAAAAAAAAACAGTAGAATCTAATGTATCTAATACATCCAATTAAAAACAATCAACAGAGCTCATCTACCAGTTTGTTGACACATCCAGTAGATTGCTTGTGAATAATCTGCAGGCTACTTACATGAATTGCCTATGGAACAGTTTTGGACAGAGATGACACTTAATAAGACTTCAGAGAATAGTAAAAAAAAACACCCCAAAACCCTAAGAGCACTGAATGCACAATCTGCTAGCAAATGCTTGCATTTTATCTTTAAATTTTGCACTTTAAAAAATTCCACATTTGTAGTTTGGTAAGAGATGTGGCAGTGCATACTTCTTGGGTGACTGCTCAAGCACACATTTTGCTCTGTTAGGGGTTTTAATCTTGCTAGATTTCAGTGGAGTAGCCATTAAAGATCCCGCATGCTTATTAGCAATAAAGAGATGGATTAAGGGAAAGTGTAATGACGACAATATTTCAATTTCATAGCAGATAAATGAAATGCAGGAAAGATGGGTTGCAGAGGCTAGAATCATTATTGTGAGTCCCACAGCCTCTGCTGTGGGTCTCATACTAGGTCTTGAATGGCACTATAAAACTCTGCAAGAGGCACGCTATTTCTCAGAGTTTTCCATATCTACAACCACGACAGCTGCTTTAATCTCTGATTAAGAAATGGGAACTACAGAGCATCCTACTCTACCTGTTGTAAAGCACACATGTACAACGACAGAAAAGCATCAGCAGCTTTTTGGTCAACCTCACACTATGACTTATTAAGCCTTTTACAAAATAAAGCTCAAAGACCTTATTAATATCAACAAGGTGTGTTATAGTCACTCTTAATGGCAGGGATTAACCTTGTCATGGTTTGCTGCTTTCGTTACAGTGCTAACAGCGAGCTAGGCTTATCATTCTGTTCACTATATCTTTACTGAGTGCAACGAATAGCTGATTTGGTCTTATTCACAGCAGTGAAATGATATTTCAGGATTTCAACTTTCAGGATATTATGAATTTCTTCTGCAAAGCATGGATCTAAGCCTTGAGATACTGTGGCTAATCAATTCTATTAATTTCTTGTTGAAGCAGTGAAATAAATTTTATGACCTCTTATGTATTTCTCCAGCTGTGAACCAGCCAGGAGAATTGTGAGGGCATAACAGACCTTCTGGTTAAAAAAAAAAAAAAAAAAAAAAAAAAAAAAAAAAAAAGGGAAATTTTGGGGTTATTTGGGGGTAATGGAATATTGAGCTGATATTGAGCTGTAAAATTAAGGGGTAAATTCTAGTCTCGATTGAGGAAGGTGCTGGAGATTTATTTCAGTGTCCCTGAAAACCCTACTAGCGGCCTGTGCTGTATTAAAACTGGGAGGGTTTGAACAAGACTGAAGAAGGGTGTTTTGGAAAAGGACTACTACTCCAGAGAAAACAACGTAACCCCAATGGTTATCTACATCTTTCAACCATTGAATGAACGCTCCTGTTTATCCCAGATGTTAATCAGCCTGTCAGTATGAAGTCGGCTGCCTATATAACATTTTAAAGCTCAGACAGTGAATTTAAGCTGCAACTTCTCAGAAAGCGAGCATGTTCTCTTCAGTCTAAGAGATTATATTTATGTATATTTTACCATTTTAGGCTTTTCACCTATGAATGTTTCTTCATGCCAGGGGAACCTCCTAAGTCTGATTCCCGCTTCTGTCAGACTGAATGGCAAATTTCCATAGGACAGATGAAAATACTCAAGACCTCAGAGACCCAAATAATACATTTCTTTTTAAAGCAGACTGCATAACTAGAGAGAAAAACCTGCCACAGCAGTGGATCTTAATAACTGTAAGGCACATTATGTTGGAAACTAGGACAATTAATGGTTTAACATAATGCAGAACAGTCTCAAGGATGGCTCAATAGATTCACTTCAAAGTCAAGCAGAATTCACATCTGGGAAGACGTAATGCCTTTGTCTGCAGCTTCCCTGAAGTGAGTGTTTAAACAGTTTTTTTCTTCCCTAACAGCTGGGGAAAAAACTCATGGGACTTGCTGTGTTTGAACCAAATCTCAAGGTGATCTGTTTCAATGCAGCTAGTAAAGGCTGCTGTAAATACAAGGAGGATATAAATGTGTCTTTTTATAAAGGGGGCAGGAGAAGTAAAAAGGTATTCCCGCTGCAGGAGTGCCTCACTGGAGTCTGCCAGGATGCCCCTAGGCGTGAGACCTCCAAACACACACATAAAGTGACCCTCCATCTCATGGGCTCACCCACTTGATCGCTCTTCTGCCAGGCCTGGGGGATGGCATAGGCACTGCTGCATTTTGTTTAACTTGACATCATTTGTTTTACCTTCATGTTTTGTATCAATCTATTTCTGATAGTCCTTTATGAATTATTTGGGAACAATATTTCAAAAGGGAGTCCCATGTATAAAAGGTGGAGAGTTACGACCCTATATGTCACATAAAGTCCTGTCACCATGTACATGTGTGAGGTGTGTGTAGGTATGGATGAGCAGCTGGGCGTTCTCCTGGTTAACACACTGAATAGCGCACACACACACGTTGGAGCTGCACACATGAATGAGGTGGGTGCGCAACTGGACCTTTGCAGGAGCTCCAGCTGGGTGTCTTCTGCTAGTTATGGTCTGAAAGTTCTCCCATGGCTGAATGAATGAAGGCTCCATCTTGATAGCGGAGGTGAAGGAACCACAGCCCAGTCATTGGAGTCTGTAATGGTTATACTGGTTTGTCAGGAGTCTCAGCACCGAGTGACCATTTCTGAGCATGTCGTAAGAAACATTTAGAGCTTCCAGTGAATTTATCTGCTCCAAAGTTACCCACTACCTTTCAGTCCTTCTGGTAATCCTGATAACTGTTTATCTTAACAGGCTATTGTATTTTTTTGTTTGTTTGTTTTGCTTGGCTTTTTTGCCTGCTACATTCCAGTTCGAAGAACTTCAGTGCAGTAAAGGAGTGAGACTTCTCAGGGCTGATTTCTCCATCTGAGATGGAAAAACATCCAGAGCATATAGGGTGTATCTTACAGTTCTTGTGCTTTCAGCTCCAGCTACACCTTGCTAATACCCAAACTGTTTTCATCTATGCTGGGACTAGTGCCAACAGTTAGAGTTGGCCCAAACACAAGGAAACTGCAGATGAACTGCCTCCTCAGCAGTCTCATGCACAAGCTAAAGTTATCAGCGCACCTGGTCCTATTTTCTCATTTGTGGATACCCTTTTAGGTGGATTCATCCTATTTGGGCACCAGAGACAGGAAGAAAGCCTAATGTGCCTTTGAAATATAACACACCGCTCTTAAAGAAGGATCTGGAGGAATGATTTATATCTCTTGCAGAAACAAAGATATTTAAAATCAAGGTTAATATGGAGACAGTGCAAACTGGCATGATTTTCCTTTTGCCTATGCTTTGGCTCAGCTGTAAGTTTGGGGCCATGGCACTGAGGCAGAGCAGGATGCCAGGGTGGGTAGCTGACAGTAAGCCACAACCACGGCAAGCCCTGTGTCCCCTCTGGCGAAAGGGCTGCGGTTACAGGATCATTTACTTAAGAAGGCAATTCAAGTCCCATGTCTGAATACTCCTCAAAGATTCAGATTTTAAGTTTGAACCCCTTTCCTCTCTGGAGAGAAATTAGGAACTCAACTAGAACTGAATAATCAGAGATGTCCTCAGTGGAGCCGAGTTATTTTAATGTAGTCCAGAAGACTGTGAAAAAATAGGAGTATACGAGCTGTGTGATGAGTATGTCAAGAGAAATTTTAGAACTTTCCATTGTGTTAGGATGTAATTAACCCAAGCAGAGGATACTAAGGGAGCAGAGGCACTAGGAAACTGTGACTGATTGCAGAATCTTTCTGCACTGGTTTTGCATTGGCTTTCCCAGGGGATTGCTCCTCTGAACTACTTTTCTGCAGCATTTCTCTTGAATAGATTTCTACATATTTTCCTCTGAAGAATCCAGGGAGAGACCTACTGAAGGTACCAGGAGAGCTGTAGCCTCAATGGCATTGTGGCAAGTGGTGACCCTTGTGTCACCAGACACTGCTGCACTGCCTTCTCCTCAGTGCTGCTACCAAGAAGCCCTGAAAGCAGAGCCCAGGGTCTGCCTGAAGAAAACCGGAGCACCAAACTGCATAATCAGCTGGGACTAATGATGTTAGAAGGAAGCCTCTTTGCTTTCCTTCATAAATAATGCATAGGTTTAGAAAGTCTCCCTCACTGCTTTTCAGCGCCAGGGATAGACTCCCTGGAGGGCTGGAGGGACAGGGACAGACAAGACCCTCTCTCGGGGAGCAGATTAGTTGGGTGAGCCCGACAGATGGTGAGTGATGGTGCAATCTTGTGTAGAGGGCTCAAAAGCTTGTTCTTCTTCATCTATTCTCAGACCCAGGAAGCAGCCTGAGTCATCCCTGCATCTACCTGAAGCACCCACTATCAGGCAGATCTGCATCTTTTACGTTTTTGAAGCCAAAAGCTTGTCATCACTGCAAAAATAAGAGACCTGAAGTCCCACTTCATTTTTAGCTTAGTGTACAGATGAGTCTGTCTCTAATTTCAGTTACTTTATTGGCATGACAAGCTTGCTCAGGCCTTCTGACGGTGATACGATGCAGCCAAGCACTGCTTCTGTGACCGGTCTCACATGCTGTGATGTTTGACATCATACACATCCCCATTTTGTCAGTGTTCCTGCCTCTTTTTAATGAGGCTAGATGTTACTTCATAGAGTGAAGCTATTTCGACATAATAATTACTAAGTTTTTCCTGTTTAGGAGGAAACATTTACCTTATTTAATGTTCTGAGGAAATCTCTTCTACGTCATAGTTTTACCAGGGAAGCAGTAAGTCATTCTTGATTTCTTTTTCTTCTGAGTAATTAACATTATGAATTTTCATCTATGCATATACAGTAAGTCTTATGTCCAACCCCACTTCTTACTTCTAGTTGTGGAAAATGGCTCTAAATTAAATAAGTGTGTGTCCCTCCAACATTACAACGGCTGCATGCTTAGCACTCCTCTGTCCAGCTGAGGAGTGCCTCAGTACTGCTTCGCAGAAAGAGAAACCGAGGCACAGAGAGGGCAAGTGGCTCACAAAATCAGACAGAGACGGGCATGAATCTCAGATCTACTGAGTCCCAGTTAAGTGCCTTGGCTGCAAAATAGTCCTTCTTTTATGGACATTACAGCTGTGATTTGCAAAGAGGCTTACAGAATCTACTTATGCCAACCCATGAGATTTGAGCACCTAACTCCTATAGTACCTTTGCAAATTAATTTGAAAATATTTTCTCGTCCCTTTTTTTTTTTTTTTTTTTTGGTAGAAAATACTGTCTTCTCTATTTTCCATCTAGGAGTACAGGTGTTCATAAAGGTAGATCTAAAGTTTAAAAATATGTGTGCTTTTTTCTGACTTGGAAAAAAGCAAATAAGACCCAACATTTGACTATTTACTAGACTGTGTTCTGCCTTTCACTGCCATCACATTATGTAATAACTTTTTTAAAGTCCCGTATCCTGCCTCAGAATGAATATGTTCTTGCATAAACAAGTGCTGCCTCCCCAGATGTTGTGTTCAAAAATCTGTTGTGTGAGTATTTAAAGAAAGGAGTTGGAATTGTTGGTATAGCCAGCCAGTGTTCCAGCAGAAAGATGCTGAAAATAACTTCTGTGCTATATAGCTAAAGAAAAACAGGGTGGGCAAATAATCTGGCAAGTCTAGATTTTGCAATGATCAGATGGGCTTTGACTGTTCTGTATTTTCACTTTCTGATTGAGAGCAAATTATTTTCTGGATTGTAGTAGATGTAAGAGAAGTTACTGGGGAAGCACAGAGGACAGCCAATGTATGCATTTTAGGGTAAACTGCCAGACCCCAAATCCTTCTCCCCCTCTATACGAAACCCAAGCTAGTCTAGTAGGACTTCAGCAAATGTCACATCCTTCCCTGTTTGCTTTGCACTGCTAATATATTTGTGCATTGCAAAACCTTGCATCTTCTTGAACATATCCTTCAGGGAGGGGAGTGGGAAATCCATATTCCTCTGTTTGGCAGAATCTCTTTGACGTCTCCTCTCCTCTTCTGTCATGCTTCTGTCTGCAGGAGGATAAACGCACTGCAACTGGAAAAGTGAGATAAATAGCGTAAGGAGAAATCATTATAAACCTCAGTGCTTGAGAGGTGCATTCTTGGAAACGTTTTAGTCACAAAACCTGACCAGGCCTGAAAAATAAAAATCTCTCAAATAATAATATAGGATCCCCATGGACCATTTTCTTATGCCTCTTCCACAAGCATGACGCATTAAAAGATTGAAAACTCCTTTTCACTTCGCTGCAGGCAGCCTGAAAAACCATATGACATACTCCATGTGCATTTATAATAATAGACTGTAGAATAAAAGAATTTTCCTTTTTGGGACTGTGCACAAAATGAACCTTGTCCCTGCAAAATCAAATACAAATAAAAGGAATAGGGGACAACCATACTGTAAGCCTAAGTACCTCTCTTCTGAATGATAAGCTGGACAAGCACTGAAAATAAATGCTTTCTCCTGTCTTCTGTGGGGTGGTGAAGATGTATATACACATTTATGTCCAACTGAAGTGTGCGTCATACAATTTATATGGGAAGTAAGCCTCTTATAGGCAGGGCCAAAGACTTCCTTTCTTTTCTGAGAAAATTTCAAGTGCACAATGAATGTGAAAACAATGTAAGAAACCTTTGGCCACCCAAGATGCCATGGGCATTGCTCTGCTGCATTTCTGGCCTCATTGGAGCTGACACGCAGCGTAATAAGTAACAGGACTCCTCCCTGTGGTGCTCTTGTAGGCAAGTTACACGACTTGTTTGTGAATCATTCTTCCTCCCTCATATTAACAGTAACTGGTATAATGATTTTCTGACCGTAGTTATCTCCACGAGGAAACCTTGCTGATGCAGTGTGATACACATTATGCTTTGCAGGTTGACTTCATCAAACTTCACCTTCTGCTTTGAAGGGTGATTCTCATGCATGAGAGGGATGTGATTTTTTTAACAGAGATTATTCACTGAGTTATTATGGAAACCACATTTTATAAATGGGGATCACCCTGATAGAAAAAGCCAATTAGCAAAATGAGGGTTCTGCAGAATTCTTTTGCCAGCTGTGTTTAAAATAATGCCAAAATGATAAACTAGATGCATCTATCATGAATAGCCTGCACTGGCACTTGGCCCTGGACTTGCGCTCTGTTGCCTGACTGAGATTCCCAGTGTGCGGGACATGGGGTATGCAAGTCAGAAAGCAAGGCTTGCTCTGACCTACACCCTCCTGAATGGCTCACAAGAAAGAAGAGGCTGCTGATACATCTCCTCTGCCCTGTCTCCCTCCTGTCTCCCCAGCAATGCACCCCAGGACATGGGGAGCTCTCTGCCCCCTCTCCAGTCTTTCACCTGGTGGCAATTTTTGCCTGGCTGCTTGGGCATTTTGTAACCATCAGTGAAGCAGAAGCATTACAATTGATGTAATAGATTGACGCATTTGTTCTAAGAGAAAAACTGTAAAACTGATTTTTTAATTACGTGATTTTTATCTGTCTGTCTTATTGGTTAAGTTTAATTACTCTCTGATTATGTTTACTCAAGTTTGCCCCAATTTCTTCCTTCAGATGAACACTATTCAGATCACACATTTATGGATTTGCTACTCATGACATAACCTGTCTGGCATTTTTATTATCCTTCAACTTTTTCTCTCCTCCTGAATCAAGGTTGCTGTCATTAATAGTATTTTTATTGCCACAGTTAACTTCAGTTCAGGATTAAGACTGCATTTTTCTCTACTTGATGCAAACACCTAAGAAAATGAGCACACTGTACTGGGGAGGTTATCTAGTAAAGTGACCTTCAGTGTCTTCACACATTCTTTTGGAAATGGTTTCAGTTGAACATTAATTTATTATTTTCTGCCCACACTTGAATCTCTGAAGCTGTGTTGTTTTCATGTCCTCATCCTCCTGCTTCACTGCTGACTGTGAATTTATTGATACGATACCTCTTGTGCTGTCACCCAAATAAGTACCTAGCTGTAAGGTCACCACCAGTTGTTACTCAGCACTCAGACACTTCGCCTGCACTGAGCAATGCTCCTACCCTGGCCAATTTTATTTAATGTTTTACATAAGTCTCTGTGAGATACAATACACCACAGTACTCAGTATCTCTGCTACTTTTTGTCTATATTCTTTTCCCTCTTTCCTTAAAATCTTTAAGTCACATTGCAGTGGGCATCACTTTATATATGCAAGCACAGAAGCATCTCGCTTCATCATGTGCTTTTTATCTTCTCTCAGCTCCTGCCAGCTTCATAGGCCACAGTAGGTGGCTAACAGCTTCTTTCCATTGTGCTGGAAGCTCCGTTTTTTCTCCCCTCTCAGTTACCCATCTCTGCTGATCATACACTATTGGACTTCCTCAAATTTCCTTTGAGACACCCAGAGACTTTTTGAAATCAATGATTCACAAGTAAAGTAAGTTTGCTTTTTAAGCTTTTGCTGGGTAGAGTGTACTGGTTTTTTTCTAAGGACTGCCAGAAGTTCCTCTTAAACTGTTAGTGAAGGTGGTTGTATATCGATTTGTTCATTGATTCCTGCTCTGTCATCAAATTTCTTTTGGAGGGAACAGAGAAATTATTATTCTGTCTCACTCAACAAGGAATATGAAATTACCTTTTGGCACAGATGCAATTAGTTGGCATTTGATGTTTCCTCTTAAATGATGCGATAAAGAATATGAGGGTAGTTCATGTTTATCCCTGATTATGAATCAAATCTGAACATGAAATACTTCAAAAGGTCACTCCAAGAAACATTTTTTCTCCCACTCTGAAAAAATCTACTTATCCACTTATCTACTGTATTCATCCTGGCTATGTAAATACTGTAGGCTGAAGTTAAAAGAATGCCTGTTTTTAAATGAACTATGAAAAACCTTATACAGCTTGGGGATACAGAGACCACCGTCAAACTCTTATTTGTCCTTTGTCCTAGGCAACGTTTATGTCCAAGCTCAGTTTTTTAAAATTTATTTTTAAACTGAAAGATTTAGATAATTAAAAAAAACAAAACAAAACATTCCCTGCATAGAACTAATTTTGAAATGGTAGTGGATGAACACTGAGGTAAAAATCTGTTTCAAACCATCTTAAGTGAAAAAATTCTAATAAGATAGAGTTGGGAGTCTATGTTAATTACATAATGCCATGCAGCACAATGTCCTCCAGTGTAGACACAAACATTTTGGAAGTTTGCTTGGCCATTTTGGGAACCTCAGACCTAAAAGGCCAGAGTAAAATTGTTATCAAAACAGGGAACAGATGCATATAGGAAGCTGTGGAGTTAAAAGGGTTAAGCTAGGGGAAGAAAACAGAGAAAACAGGCTTTTTGCTTGAGCTGGCAAGAGAATTCTGATTCTGAAGGAACTTCTTAAGGCATAATGACTTGCATAATGACTAAATGGTGCAGCATTGCCTAATGACTAAATGATGATGGAGAGCTGAGTCAGTGCAGCTAATAGCTGACCATGGTGGTACATGTAGGATCTTGTTTCTCTCCAATAACTAGCTTAAGTGAGATGAGACTCACCTTTGCTGTCTCTGAACCATGTTCCCCATCTTCTTTTGTTCTGTAGGGGCTTTATTTCCTTGGGAATAGCAGAGAACAAACATGCAGCTTAGGTCCTCGAGCAGTACAGTCTCACTTCCTGCAGGGCTGAAATCGAAGTAATACACTCTGAGGGACCACAGCTTTCTCCAGAGGGAGGCTGCTTGGGTATGTCTTCACCTGTAAAGCAACTTATTCACAAACCAGACCATCTGCCCATGAGTAATGAAAAGTTAAAAATGCAGAGATATGGCATGCCTGCAGCTTACAGTGCCTTAGGACAGGATTCAGCTTGCTGATGATGACATCAGCATTTAATGTCTGTAGATGGGGTTCGATATGTGCACTGTGTATCTAAACTCTCATGGGAGCTGATGGTGATCAAGTCAAGACAGTCAGTGCAGCTGTTGCTGTTTATAAAACCACGGGGACAGTTTTTACTAAACACCTGGTGGGCTGAGGCAGGGACAGGGAGGGTCTCACTCACCACTCAGGGTCACGGGCAAGAAACCAACACGACTTGTGAAGAACGAGAAAAAAACAATTGGATTTATTAACTATTTACAACCAGGAAGTGGGGGGCTGCAGTCAGTCTGCCGCTCTTTCCTCCTCACAGTCTCTCCCAGCTGCCACATGGAGTCCCTTCCTCACGTTGAGAGTCCTTCTCTAGAACTTCTCCAACGTGAGTCCTTTTCCAAACAGGGCTACAGTCGCCTGATGACTGCCGGCTCCAGCGTGGGGCTTCTAGTTCCAGCGTGGGGTCCTCCACAGCTGCTTCTCAATTCCAACGGGGCTACAGTAGTTCCTGCATGGGGTCCTCCACGGCTCTTCACCACGTGGCAAGGGAAATGCTGAGAGCATTCTCTTTCACGGTTCCGACTCAGTACCTGCATAGCTGTCTCTTTCAGCATCTTCTCTTCTCTGCCGCAGGTCTTCATCGGCCCACGGGAAAACGGACTCCCAGGCGAGCCACGGCGGAGGCCTGGGCTACGGTGGGTC
>NW_010146503.1:26711-26933 GCF_000699245.1 Pterocles gutturalis
TCCATCGTGAAACAGACAGCACCTAAAGTATGAGGAATTCACTTACTTAGACAGAGGTGTTCAGTGTTGGACAAGGCGCCCCAAAATAAAGATGGCTGGGCCTCAGCCTCTGATGCAGCAGCATGATGTGGTGTGTAATGTCTGCTACCCCTACACAGGGGTCCTGGATAACCCCGGGCATCTCAGCTGCTACCATGTACCTATCTATGCTTTGGTACAGAT
>NW_010146503.1:26963-37683 GCF_000699245.1 Pterocles gutturalis
TTGAGATGCCATTGACTGTCCTGACCAAATCTCCACTGAGGGCAGGGAGGACTTGGACTCTAGTGACACGTAGACAGCTGACTTGGGTAGACAGCTAGACAGCTACCTGCAGACATCTGCTTTTGTTTTGTTTTGTTTTGTTTTGTTTTGTTTTGTTTTTGTTTTGCCTTAAGCTGTGACCTAATTCCCACCCTTGATATCTTCATGGCACTCTGTAAAGCATAGCAGCATTCTCTCCTTCAGCATCTGTCCCATCTCACCTTGGAGTAGGGAGAATGACTGGGTGGGCAGCCCCATGAAAGTGAACATGACTTTCCTTGATTTTAATTTTTGTTGCAAAGAACAAGCCTTTAGGAACTCTCTGGAGGTAATTCTGTCTCTCTTGGGCAAACAAAGCCCATGTTCCTAATTCCATACACCTATGATTACTTCTGTAAACTGATATCTTTTGTCACAGAAAGGGGCACGCATTTTCATCAATGAGTCATTAGCTGTAGGTCTCGTAATACAAATCTCAATGACTTTTTACTTATAATTAGACACATTCTGTGGCCTGAAGATGAACACTCTGCTAGTGTGCTTAGGCAGTTTATCAACATGTATGCACCCGTAGGGTTGCACCAAGAACTTGACTTCACTAAAACTAACCTTTCTTATGGGAACAATGCAAAACAGTGGTTGGTGTAAATAAGAAAGACACTAGTAGGCTGTGGATTTAAGCTCATCTTAGAAAGGATGAACTTATTCTATCTGACACATCCAGCTGTGCAAACAGCAGTACGGAGTGAGCTGTGTTAACTTTACTAATACATGGGGATTAAAGCAGATCCTGTGCTATGTATAAATGATTCTTCTGCCTATAAAGCACTTGGGTACTACAGAGGAAAGAAAAGAAATCCAGGGGGAAGACAAGTTATTTCTCCAGCTCTCATGAAGCAGGATTGAAAACCGTACACCTCAGAACTTAATTCTTATGCACGCCAATGGCTTTTGCCTTTTTGGGGCAGAATTTGTACAATATGAATTTTTCCATGATACATCAGTTGCTAGGAAAGAAAATTATGACCATGCCAGAACTATTTCTTCACTCCTGTAGCACAGAGCTCCTAGCAGTCTGGTGCTTGTTGGCCTTCTTGAGTGATTGATGACTCCAGTTGGATTCTCAGTAAAAGCAAAGGGAACTGAAGCTGTTATCTCTTCCTTTAAACTGAGAGTATGCCAAAAATTGCAGTCAGACATTGGAGGAAAGCATGTTCCATGATCACCAGTGCTTTAGGGAGAACTGGAATCCTATTTTCATGGAGTTTTGTCCGCCCAGTGAGTGTAATTCAGGCCTGTGTATTTGTTTTGCTTGACAGCTGCAATAGTGAGCTTACTGTCACAGAGAGGAAAAAAAAAAAAAAAAGAAAAAAAAATCCATACCAGTAGCCACATACAATGCCAAATGTTATCAATGTTACAAAAATACCAGTGTCTCTTAAGGAAACTTTCTAACCAAGGTTTCAAATGATGGATGCGGAGCATGCTGCTTCCAGTAGATTTTCCCCTTTTCTACAGAGCTAAACCACTGTTAATTCATCTTGTTAATTCACCCAACTCTGACTACGCTGTATCAACATGTATAGCTAACCTTAGTGCTCAAACAGTTCACTTTGTTAAAACATTTTCTTGTGCTCAGTGTCGGGCTCTTTCTTGCTGCTTTTTTTCCATTACATCACTTCTTTCCCCATTCAGCCAGAGATGTGGGAGACCGTTTCCCTTTGGAGTATATGCCAGTGTTGAGCTGTTGAAACAGCAGGGGAGGTTATAAATCTGGACAGGGAGCTGCTCTTCATCCTTTGTAGCAGAATGCTTTGTGGCCATTGCAGGCAATGCTTCCTCTAACCTCTGCAACCTTGCCTGGTCTCAGACACAAATTTTTCTGTTCGGGTGGAAACCAGCATCATGCTAACACACTTCCAAATCTGCTGTTACTGAGTCACTTTTTTAGATTTCAGATAATAATACTAATCTGTGACTTTTCAAGTGTGTCCTTGTGACCTTTTCGGACAACTTCAGCTGTACAAATACAGAAATAGAAGAAGAGTAAAACCAAAAGCTATCTGAATACAATATTCAGGATGCAAAGATTTATTGAAAAAATTTCTAACACGAAAGCAGTTTGAGCCCTGATTACAAAATACCCTGTTGCATTTCTTGCCATTGCCAAATATACAATTCTACTATCCCCCAAAAACATGACTACTGAAAGCAAAAAAAAGGTGAAAGGGTCACCTTTTCAATACCTATAAGTGTTATAGATGTAACTTCTGGTATTTTTTTTTTCACAGCAAGAGTGGGCAGGAGATGGATAAATCGTATTTTTAATGTAGGATGCAACTTTCATAGTTAATTCTGGAAGAACTTGAAATACTGGACCCCAAAGTTTTGACAGTTCAAAAGTTTTGATAAGTTCCTTCTGTACCCTTGACTGTAAATGTTTGATAATGGACAACAGTTCTCACTAAATTGTTCATATTTCTTTGAAAGAGACGAAAACTAAGTGATTTTCCTCTTTTCTGTTGCTTTTATAACAGATACAGAACATAAAGTGAAATACCTGATATAGGAGGGGCAAATTAGTTTTTTCAAAGTGTTTTTTTCCTTTGGAAAAAAGATATAAATTAAAAAGTCTTCTCCTTCTCAGTGAAGATTTCATTTTTCATCAAAACAAGGGAACATCATTGCTTCAGTTTCCCCATTTGGGAAGATTCAGAAGTAGCTGTCTCATCCTCAAAGCTTCACAATCCCTTGTTTGAGATTTTTTTGTCTTTTGATGAGAAGGGTGACACCATCCACCATGTCAAGGTCAGAGTGATCATGGTGAGATAATTTCAAAGATGCATTCTTGGACTTTTCAGGAAAGACCAGAGAATTCATTGAATTTGTATTTATTTCTGCTGTAGTCTGAAAAGTGAGAACTATTATGCTCCACATAGCATATACATAGATACTCCATATAGAGTATTTCTGTTCTATATTTTGTAGTAGTCTTTGGTTACAAAAATAAAAGCTGTTCCATGAAAAGGGATTAACTTCTTCACTGTGCTGGAGTCTCAGCAGCATCAGTCAGGGTACGTGGTAGTGTCTGTTTCTGGTCTTGCAACTGCTGCAATCCTGTCTGCCAGTGGCTCTATTTTAGGAGGAGATACGGAACATCCAAATTCCCATGGCCTGGCAATGAAAGAAATCTTTTGGGACAAAGAAATTTGAGGTCAGTGAAACTTAGAGCAGTTTAGCTGACATGTGCTGTGTAGGTGATCTAACCAATTAGTAGGGAAAAGCAGACCCTCACAACGTAGAGGATTTTTCTTCTTCAGGCCTAATGAAGAAGTCAACTGAAACTCTGTTTCATTAGGTGTGAATGGAGTAGAGAGAGGTTTAAAATCTTTTGTATTTCCTATATGGAGTAAAATTCTAAATTAACGGGACTGGATCAATGTCTGGAGGCTCCTTGATTCTTGTACAGTCAATGGAAAGATGGAAGTGCCTAACCTAATCAAACAGGGTCTTCACCTGCATGTCCTCAGAGAAATTTATCATTCCTGTCACCTCTATGGGGAACGCAAGTAACTAAACTATGCAGAATGACTCATCAGATACCTAAATTTCATTAAGATAGAGAACTGCATGAGTAAGCTGGAAAACTCCATGCAAGAGTTGTGGATCTGTTAAGCCCTGTGTGTTCTATCAGTTTTCTCTTCTCTGCAGGCCACTGACAATTAACAGATCAAATCCAAATTGAGTCAGTGGAGAGCTGTAGGTATGATGATGAAGATAAGAAGCTCAGGAATTACATCTGTGTCTTGCAGCACAGCTGTTTCATACTTGCTTTTTTCTTCATCAAATGTCTTAAAGTTTAGATCTGAGCATAATTTTGATTCAAGGAAACTGAAAGTACTCTTATTCCCTATGTCCTTTTCATCCTCTCAGAACTACTTTTTTTCTAGCTAGGATTGCTTTACCATCAGTGTTACTACAGTGATTATCAAGTTTTTGTTATAATACTTAGATAACTTTGCAATTAAGTTCTTACTCTTTCATATTTTTTTTCCTTTTTTTTTCCCCCTCAGTTTTCAGAGTGCTTTTATTTTGTTTTTGTTGTGTGGTTTTGCTTGGTGTTTTTTTTTCTCCCCAAAAAAGACTTTGTTGGAGGTTTGCAATAAGTATAGCTGTGGGCTTGCTTGTATTACAGGATTTGGTGTGTCTCATCAGATGGCTAAGGATGCCAGTTGTAATATTTGGGTACCAGGATGATCCCTGTGGTGTCTCAAAACTTGTGCTGATTAATGTCTTGGTTGGATTTATATAATCCAACATATTGCCAAGTACATCAAACTTCTTAATATTATTACAAATTCTTTCATAAAATGTACTGAATTCTTAAGGACAAATATCACTCCAGACATATCTCTGTGTTGGGAGGATAATTGCTGTTTTTGCAAGAAAACAGCAAATGTCAGTATAAATAAGTATCAGATTTTACTATATAATAATTTCAAATCAGCCTATTGCCTGTATCTTTCCATATATTTATGTCATAATAGATATCTTGACGTTTGAGCTAACTGAATGATGATGATACGTACAACAGAAATAACGCCAAATTTTTGTTTGTTGTTCTTGGATGAAAGTGCCATCAAAAGCTGTTCCAAGGCAGTGTTGTATGGTGTTCATTTCCCTCAGTATGATGAGCTCATCATGCAGTGGGACAGACTATACCCTTGCTTCCAGTTACAGATTGCCAATCTTTGTTGGCATTTGTTGCTTCTTCAGCAGCATGTATGTCTATGCAGAAAACTGAATCAGCTTGCGTATAAAATGTTACCAGATACAGAATTTCACATTAAAAGTGGTTTCACATGAAGCATGGTAAAGGATAAGTATTCCTTGTATTTCTCAGGATTGCAGCAGTCCTGTGTGTTCCATGAGTTACTGAGAATTATTAATGAATCCAGTTGTGATACTTCCGACAGCAGCAATACTGATCCTTTGCAGTTCTTTGTCTCAAAATGCTCAACAGCAAACCTTGATCCCTGACAGATGATTGTTTGAATTTCACAGCCATTCTCAGATCAGCTTTGTTCTTATAGAGTCCTAGGTTTTCAAATAGCCAAATCTATGGACTTGAGAGTCCAAGCTCAGCTGTTTTCAGTTTATCTGCCTGCACACTTAAACTTTTGGATTATTCCTGTACAGATGGCTATAGGTCTCCCACTCAGTGGCAAGTGTCTGGAAGTCTCCTTGGTAGGGAATAAGAGAATTAAATATTTGAATATTTCTTAAATGTAAGTGTACAGAAGAAAACTGTCTGTTAAACCTTGCCCAGGAATGATGCTGCCTTCCACAGCATGGGGTGTGATGGTTCTTTTGCCTTTATGGCTCTCAAGAAAAATAATTTAGCTCTGAATGTGTTCAGTCTGAAAGAAGTTAATGTGCAAATAGAATACTTGTATGACATTCAAAATCTGCTGGAAACCTTGTTAGAAATAAAAAATTGGAGCCCCCTTCTAAGCACAGTAAGGCTGTAAGATTCCTGGCTGCTAAATCATGGAAAAGAAGAAGAAATGAGAAACTCTTTGGAGGATAAACCTGTTTAAGAAGGATTAAAATATATAAACTGATTCGTTCAATTGGGCATATCTACCAGCTCTGCATGTGCTCATTCTATGCCTGTTAACTATTTCTAGCTGTAAGAGATGCATGTGCTGTGCATAGGCAGTGATAATGGTAGCTCCGCATTTTGTATGCCATATTCTGTGCTCCCAGGGACTACATCTACATTGTACCTTTGACTCTACAGGCAGTACCTATGCTGTACCTGTCTGGTCCTGGGAATAATCAGAGTTTTATGGTAAACTCCAAAACCTCACTCCAGTCTGCTCTCATTGCCCTTTTATTTAGCCTACAAGTCGATGACTGTAAATCCTGTTTTTTCAGTGATAGATGATGCCGGTTTCTAATTGAGGCCCTTGGTGGATGCTGTGAAACAGTGTTGTTTGATGGTGGCTAAGGAGCTGCCCCCATGAGTTCAGTCCATCCATACTGCAGGTTAATATGCGCTTGACGAATATTCAGCTGGTTTGTCCCGAGTCAAGACCCAGAGATATTTCTGCAGATTAACAGCTGAGACTGAATTTGCCCTTGCTACTATGCAGCTACCATTTGAAAGCATGAAATATGCTTGAAATCCTTTTCACATCATACATTAAAAAACAACTATGAAGGTTGAAGGTAGAAGGGCACCTGAAACTTTGGAGTACATATCCAAAATCACGGACGAAGCAAACATCATCTGTCAACCAGCACATGACTATGGGATTTCAGGCCTTGCCCAGACAGGCTGGATACCGTTTAATGGATGTAGGCTTGATCTACAGCACCAGAGGAGTCTGCAGTTTATCAATGGCTGTAGATCATTGATAGAATGGCTGTTATTGGAATTGCAGATTAAGTTCAGCGTCTGTGGAAACATAGATGACTCACAACTGACCCTATGTCCCAGAATGTCATGGAGACCAGGCTGACATCATAATTCCATGAGCAAAAAGCAAAGACAGTTGAATTTTTTTTTTTTTTTCAGAAACTGGAAAAATCCAAACAAGTTAGGATTTACAAGATTTCTTGTCCCTCATGAAAACAGATTTAAGAAGCTGTTGAGATGAGTTCCACCTGGGTTTTGTGTGTCACATACTTGGGGAAAGAAACTGGACCTATGCAGGATTTCAGGTATTGTGCCCTTGAAGCATAAAGGCCCCCCTCATTTTTGAGAGAGAGGAACACAGTAACCAGACGGAAGGAGGGTAGGGAAGGTGGTCTTCACATGACTCCTTTCATACACACACTGGCCAGCAGTGAGGTCTGACCATCAAGATATCCATGGAAGACACATTACACCCATATCCTGCCCTTGCTCAGCCCCCTTCCACCCACCTCATTACAATGGCCTGGAGGCAATTCATGCAGTCAGGCCAAGAGGAGTCACCTCAGCCTGATCCTGCTCTTTAATATTATGCTGGTGCTACACTACCAGCTCAGAGTTGCAATTTCCTTGCACCATGTGTCTTCTATCACTGTGAAAAAAAGTGAATGAAAAGTTTATTTAAACTCTGCTATTCTCCACTGGTAATGTTTGACACCCATTTTTCTAGAAGGCTCTATAAGATACGAGGCAAAGATGAACAAAGCTCTTTAATCTAAATGGAGTCCTCCTGATTTGTATCAAGGAAGTTGAGACCGGAATCAAATCCTAGATCATTATTTTTTTAACAAGTACAGAGACAGAAAGCCTAGGCTGTGAGGCCCTGATTCAGCAAAGCATTAAGCACCTGCTTAACTTTGAGCACTGACTTCAATGTATTTTAAGTTAATCAAGTGCTTAAGCTTTTTCCTCTATAGGGATTCTTTTCTGCATAAGGGCCTAAGAGAAAATTGATAACTATAAAGAGCAACTGTAATGAGCCTGCGTATGGGCCAAAGAGAAGGGGATTACTAATGCTTTCAGGTTCAGTGAGGACTAGGGTTTAAATATCAACCTCCTACAGTGAGACATGAAAGACTCTCATAAATGTGTTAAATCGCATCAGGTCCATTTAATATTATTATGCTTAATAAAACTATCTTTGCACTATAATAATCAGTGAGGACAGTAGGTGGACCATTTAGGCTGTTCTGGAAGCAGAATGTATAACTTCTGCTAGGGTGATCCTCCTTTCTGCTGCACTCTGTAGTGTAGGTCTCCAATAAACAATAAGCTTCTAAGTGCTTTAATCTCTGGGAAAATCTTGAAATTGCCTTGAGGGTGGTAAAAACACAGCTCCATGACACAACTGAGCTAGGAAATTAAGAATGAGGTTCTCTGAACTAGAATGGTAGAAATGAGTGTGGGAAAAGTTGTGCAACTTCTGTTTTGTTGGCAATACTTCCAGTAACTGGTAAGAAAGACCACAGAACTGCAAATCAGAATAAAACTTAGTATAAAACTGAAAATAGGGCTTTTATCAGAAAGGCCTTTCAACAGTCTTTATTGTTGCTCCCTCTCTCTTTCTAACTCTCTTGCTGTGGACAGAGAAAAACCACATCTCTTTTTGGTTGTTTATGACCCCAGAGGCCAAATTCAAGTTGTTGATTTAATTGGAACATTTAATTTTAAACGTAGTTTATGATATGCAAGTGCTGCAAAGATCATCTGTCAAAACCAGAACACTGGGGAACCTTGACCCCAAACCTCAACAGCTTTTATAATAATCATTCTATGATACCTAAACATCTTAGCAGTGAGTCTTTAGTATGTTGCGGAAAGATTTTGTGTGAAGTTTGGAGGTAGTCAATATCAGCTTTTATTTTTGAAATCTTATGTGGGAAAATTTTATTTTAAATAGGTCAAAGATGAAAGCACTCTGCAGGAAACATAAAGGCAGAATTTGAAATAGCCAGTTTGGTTTTTACAAAATCAAAATCTAATTGATGAACAATTGCAAAACCAATTTGTATTTCCTTTGTACTTTCCTTGCAGAAAGTTTAACATAAACAGAAGTTGGCTATTCAGTATCAAGACCTCCTGAACTTTCATGCTTCAAATGAAATTGCATTTTTTGGAAGAAAGAAAATTAACTTTATGCAACTTTGCTAAATAGAATGAGAAAGCACAAGTATTTTTGCAATTTATATTGTCTTTATAACAGTATTTTTTGTTAGCTTTTATATTAGGCAATAAAGGTCTGTGTGAATAAAGTATAATCAATTACATTAATACATAATGTGACACACCGTCAAGCAAAAAATATATCTTTCTTTACCTCTGCTGTAGCCATGTCTTTGATTCCAGAAATTTTCATGCCCCCATCATTGTACCCAATCTATAATTATTGCAGGGTACCAGGACAGGAAAGCAAGGAGTCAAATTAATGCCAGGAAAAAATCCATCACCAGGAACATGTGAATGTGAACTCGGGATGAGAAATTCCCTGAACTGCACATTCCCAGAAGCTGGAAGGATACACTTAGAGAAGGATCCCTGTATGCTTTCCCCATTTTTCTACTCCTTCCACAGTATCTGCATCTTTGACTATAGTCAGAGATGTGCAGAGAGGTAGTAGATATGCCCAGAGAGGTGGTAGATGCCCCATCTCTGGAAACATTCAAGTTCAGATTGGACGGGACTCTGAGCAACCTGATTCAGTTGAAGATGTCCCTGCTCATTGCAGGGCGGGTTGGATTAGATGACCTTTAAAGGTCCCTTCCAACCCAAGCTATTCTATGATTTAACATAGGCCACGGATCTGCCAGTAACGCACAAGATGCATTCAGAGTCCTTTGCCACTGCATTCACCTTTCTTCATATTTCACTTGCAAGTGATTTAAGTATTTCTCATGTAACTAACAAGCATCATAGTTACAGAAAGAAGGTGTGTAGAATAGCCTTCTATCACATCATTGCTCTTCTAGGGTTTAGGTGTTACGTACCTGAGCACTTTTAAATCTCTGGTCTTCTATCCCAAAAAGATGCAGAAGTGAACCCTGGCCTGGAACAAAAGACAACAGTGAGCTATTGAATTTCAGGATGCAAGTCACTCCTTCTTCATGCAGGGCTCTCAGAGCTGCCCTGAGCTGGCCATCATTTGTCAGGGAAGCAGTTAATCCCTAGTACAGCCCTGTCTGCTAGAAGAGCCACAAACTCTGGAGCTAATGTGATAACCTGGACAGTGATCACATCTCCCCAGGCAAGAAACTCCAATGACTCCAAAAAAACAAATTAACCAGACTTAGTCCTTACATAAAGGTTCACCTGTCACACATAGGTTAGTTTGGACTCCACAACTTGTTCCACTTGGGGACAGAGTATAAGAAGAGGCTGTATGACAAAGCCGGTCCATTTTCTCTCTTTTACTGCAGACAAAATGTTTGCTCATTCCAAGCATAAATCCACCCTATGGAGGAACACCTTGTGCATTGTGCAAAGACTTTGCAAAAAGCAATGAATTTTGGGGGAAACATGTCATCCATCAGGCCAAATTCAGTCAAAGCTTTTCCCTTATCATCCCTAGGTTCAAGCTGACTTGCAGAGTTAATAGTAGTTTTTGTCAACAGTAGTAGGGAACAATAAGCAGGTCCAGTGAGAAGCCTTTGTTCCTTCGTAGGGCATTGTCTAGGCAGGTGATATAAAAGCTGATTAAATTTCATAGTATTTTCATAAAAGTTTTATCAAAGACCAAACAAAGATACAAAGCAGTTGTCTAATGCTGCCTCACTGTTCATTTAACACAGATGGTTTGGAACAAAGGTAGAAGAGCATAATTCTGTTAGGTAAATAAAAAATTAGTATAAAACTAGAGGCTGCTGAACGTTTGAATCCCTCACATAGGTCTGAGAGCACACCTTTATCGATGAATGGTATGGGAGAAGAAATAAGAATGAAGCACAAACCATAATGCAGACTGCTTTTTTGTGCACATCACAGTTTACATGCTTTCCATGCTCATCCATTTAAAGACCTGATAGAATCCAGTTTAACACAAATACAATTATCACACCAATTAGGTAGGGAGATGGTAACTTGTGACAGATGGACTGAGTAGGGGCTTCCAGATTCTGTGAAAGGGAAACACACAAAGGCAATAGGAGAAGCACGCCAGAAGGCTGTGCTTCCATTTAGTGAGACCTAGACAGGCTGGAGATTTGG
>NW_010146504.1:0-537 GCF_000699245.1 Pterocles gutturalis
TGCTCTGATGCCAATATATATATATATTTTTTTTATGTTGAAAGGAGAAAAAAAAAATGCCTTTGGTGAGGCACTGCTTTGTTATTTATTGCCTTTGTCCAACTTGATGTCAGTCTCCAGCAGCACGGGCTGTGTCTGGCTCTGTAACAGCTGCCCAGATGTTTTTTGGTGGGGGTGTTTGTGCCGTTGTCTCGTGTGCCGCACGTCGAAGCTCCGTTGCACTATTGCTGTGTGTTCACTGGCCCTTTCCCTGCTCCAGGGAGTGTGTGTTTTCTCCTTCCTCCAACGTGGTCTTGAGAAAACCGTTAAATTAAAAGCAAATGTAAGCTCGGAGTTGTTCTCTTCATTGCTACCCAACTGCAGCTCGGGGGTCAGGGAGAGGTTTGGGGTGCTGCTGACCTGCTCCCCCTGGGTTGCCCCCTCCCCACTGTGGGCAGTCCTGCAGCACTGAAACCAGTTTCATGGCTCTATAAAGCACTGGAACCATTTCCAGGTGGGTTAATAGGAGACAGTTCAGGTCTCCTCCAACCCCCAGCG
>NW_010146504.1:551-1204 GCF_000699245.1 Pterocles gutturalis
ATGCCACCCCTTGTCCCCTCCAAAGCCTTGGGGGGCCACGCACGCTCTGCCCCCCGCTGTGCATTCCCTGCGTGCTTCCCGTGCCATTAGGAAACGCCAGAGTGCTTAAACCAGCTCCCAGGGCATCCAGCTTAGCCAGGGCAAAGTCCTGTGCCCCCCAGGCTGCCGAGGCAGGATGGGGTGAGCCGGGGGCTGCAGCACCCATGGGTGCAGGACATGCAGCATCCCAAGGCAGGGGTCAGGCAGTTTTTAGCAGCTGCTGAGGGACAGAGGCTCTGTTTTGGAAAGCAGCTCTGGGTTGGGTTTCTGGAGCATCCTGGGCTGCTGCGGTCCCGTTCCATTAATGATTTGCAAGAAAATGTTCTTGCAAACTGGTTTCAGAGCCGGGCTGAGATGTGGCAGCTCACGGTGGGCACCACGTGTGTGCGAGGTGTGCGCTGACCCCCCCATGGCACTCGTGTCCTGAGACCCCCAGGGCTGGGTGAAGGGGACAGTCTCAGCCCAAAGGCACCTTGGAGCCAGCGGGAGGGGGCTGCAGTGACCGTCCCCATCCCTGCTGGTGCCCCCTCCCTGTGCTGTGCCCACGCTGCTGGCATTCCCCCGCCAGCCCTTGGAAACGCTCCTTTCATCCCAGCCCTGATTTCCGCTGCCTC
>NW_010146504.1:1222-3354 GCF_000699245.1 Pterocles gutturalis
GCTGAGCCCCCCTTTCAGGCCAGGACCATTATTAACGGCTCTCTTTTATTCAGCCCTTTCATCCCCCGGATTCACAAACCCCCTGCTTTCCTCCTGCCTCCTGGGCTCCCAGGAGCTGCTGGGCATGGCCCCCCCACCCCGTGGGTGTTTGTGTGGGTGAAAATGACCTCAGCACATTTTGCTGCGAAAATGCCATTTTTTGGGGGTGACTTCAGCTGACCCGCTGTGTTTGCTGCCAGCGCTGCCTTGGTGTGTGGGAGCAGAGCTTTGCCTCTGCCGGGCTGGCTTGGGGGAGAGAGGGAAAAGGGGAGAAGCACCCAAAGAGAAATGGTCCTGGATGATGAGGTGATGCTGGAGTGCCTGGAGCACCGTGTCGCCCTGTGGATTCCTACCAACCCACTGCAAGCTTCCCTTGTCACTGTCCCCAGGGGTTATCCAGGTGAAGCCGAGCTGTGAAGCTCGGGGACAGCCTCGTCCCCTTCCTGCTGCCCCTTGGGGTGCTGGCTTCTTACTGGGGGCAACTGGTGCATCCCCTTGGGCTGCACCCCAGGGACTGGTGCTGCAGATACGGCCAGAGGGCAGGGGTGGGGATTTCCAGGCATGAAAATTAGGCATTTCCAGGGATTTTTCAGGTGCTGGGCTGCAGCGGATGGCATGGCTGGGGCTCAGGGGGGGTCACTCACACCCCAGTTGTGCTGCACCGTGCACCACCCCAGACCTACCACCCTGCTCATCCTGGGGAGCTATTTCAGGAGCCACGTCCCTGTGCAACACCCACAAGTGGCCCTAGGGCTGCATGCCCCAAAAAAAGGGGAGAAAAGGGTGTTTTAGGGCCAAGCTGACTGGAGGAGGGGAAGCAAGCAGCTCCTGCCACCACTCCCAGCAGCTCCCGCCTGGGTTCCCGGCAGAGGGGAGCGTCCCCCGCCCCGGGGAGCTGCCGGCACCCTGAGTCACCCCCAGCACCGCGCTCCTGCCCGGGCTTGTGCCGGGGAGCCCGGATGCGCTGAGCCCATATTTGGGGCTCGGAGTGGGGCAGGCGGAGCAGGCTCGGGGGGGGATGCTGCGTGGGAAGGGAAATATGTGCCTTCCCGAGGTGGGGATGGCTGCGACCCCCCAGGGACAGCCTGAAGGAAAAGCCACCTGCACATGGCTGCTGAGCCTGGCTGCGGGCAGCGCAGGGGTGCGGCTGGCATCTCCGCCGGCGCCCGCAGGAACCGTTCTTGTATCGGTGGGAAGGAGATGGTGGCAGGGCAACAGGCTGCCCTTGTTAGTGACCGGATCCTAACGATGCCCAGGGCATGGAGCAGCTCAAGGATGTCCCAGGTGCTCCGGGGTTTTCCTATCAGCTGCCCACCGGCTGTCATCTCCCTGACAGCCGTGACTGAGCCGTGCCGCCAGTCCTTCCTGTAGAAATCTCCTCTTGTTACGATTTTTTTCCCGCAGGTTTTCTTCTTGAGCATTTTTGTGTCTGTCTGACGCATCGTGGGCCCAGAGCCAACGATATTTCTAAGCCATTTTGTCGGAACTTTGAGTGCCAGAACAATTAACACAACAAAGTTTTAGATGTTTCTTTTGCATGTGATGCTTTCAAAGTAGGGATTTTGTTGTTTTTTTTTTTTTCAAGGTGCCTCCACTACTACCTGTTTGATTGCTGGATTTCTTTGAAGATCTGAAGAAAAGAAATCCCCACATGAAAGTCCTCCCGTCTTCAATGGCACTTTGCTGCAGCCTGGAGCAGCCGAAAAAGAGGAGAAAGCGGCACCCGGAAACTTTGATCCTGTTTCCCTGGAGCATGAGGAATGGCTGCATCCCATCTGACTCTGAGACTTACAAATGTCATCCCAGACTGTGCTGGGGACCCAGACAACCAAGTGCTGGGAACCACCGTGAAGCCCCAGCGCCCTCCCGAAGCCGTGGTGGTGCTGCTTGAGTCTCTGCTGGAGGAAGCATCCTGCAGGATTTCTCTGAGCAGGACTCTGCCCATCTCCAGCCCTGCAGCTCTGTGGTCCTGAGCCATGCGGTGCTGGGGCTGTGGTCCTCTCTGCAGCAGGATGGGGCCAAGGGGATCGGGGAGAGGATGCTGTCCCCTGGCACAGTTGGCAGCCAGGGGACCGTCGTCGGGCCATCTCCTG
>NW_010146505.1:0-1034 GCF_000699245.1 Pterocles gutturalis
CCCGGTGTGACTGTGGGTGAGGGGATGCTCTGGACATCCTGCCCCGGGGCTGTGCAGCCCCTCCATCCCCCATCAGCCCCCCGTTCCCGACAGCTCCCGAGCCAGCAGGCCATTAAATCAAAGCTGTAGCTCATCTTTCATCCTCTTTTTTTTTTTTCCCTATTTTATTGGGTTGTTTACGTTGCTAAGTGCAATTAATTCCTGATTGGGAGACAGCGGCGATGGGGAAGGGAGAGCAGCCTGCAGCGAGGGGCTGGGTGGCTGGTGTCACCTCCCTCCTCCTGCCACCCCCCAGACCCTGGGGCCACCAGGATGTTGTCCCCATGCTGTGGGATCGCTGGCTCCCCAAAAGCCCTGACCAGGAGCTTCGGTATTTCCAAACCCTCCCACGGATTCTGGCTTCCAGCGCCCTCCGTAACGAAGCACCGGAGGAAGTTCACGATCGTCGGGTTTCGTGTGGTTACGGGAGAAGGACCTAATTAAAAAGGGAAATGAGTACGACATCGTAAAAATGTTCAATTAAGTTTAGCTCGTTACAGTTCATATTCGAGGGGAACTTTGGGCTTTTTACGTTTTCCTCCCCAATTCAGGGCTGGCAATTACAGAGCCCTGTTCCATCACAGCCTCATCCGCGAAAGGACGAGGGAAGGGGACAGGGAGGCGAGGATGGAGGGGGGGAGAGTCTGGTATTTAATTAAACATGCACTTTGTTAACATCTGTGGCTAACCTGACATTTCGGTGCAGCTCGAGCAGCGCACATCTCTCGTACCAAGCTGCCGGCACATGGCGAGGACAGGCACAGACCTCCGGCACCGGTGTCACCCCGATGCCACCACCGATGTCCCCCACCTGGCAGCTGGGGACACTCAGGCTCCCTCCCCCCCCCACCCCGCCCCGGCTTGGTGACAGCAGCAAGGAAACAAAGCCACCGAGATGTTTTGATCCAATTAACTGCAATTTATCTCCTGCTCGTCAGCGCGTCCCTGCCGGGGATTCGCAGTCTCCCGGGGACGTGTGAGCTCCGCTGGGAGAT